>NC_085138.1:390611376-390911376 GCF_035046485.1 Aedes albopictus | reverse complement strand
ATCGTGCTTACTTTGGACTCCGCAGAACGATCGAATAAAGTTCGCCGTAACACGAAGTTAACTATCTACAAAACGCTGATTTGTAGACCGGACGACCTCCATGGGCACGAAACATGGACCCTACGTGCAGAGGACCAACGCGCCCTTGGAGTTTTCTAACGGAAGGTGTTGCGTACCATCTTGGGTGGAGTGCAGATGGAAGACGGGACTTGGAGAAGGCGAATGAACCACGAGCTGCATCTTCTGCTGAGAGAACCAACCATCGTCCATACCACGAAAATCGGGAGGCTACGGTGTGCGGGTCATGTCATCAGGACGTCGGATACCAACCCGACTAAAATGGTTCTGGAGAGTCATCCGACCGGTACAAGAAGACGTGGTGTGCAGCGAGCTAGGTGGGTCGACAGAGTGGAGAACGATCTGCGGACCCTATGCAGAGTGTGGAACTGGAGACAAACAGCCATGGACCGAGTGGAATGGAGACGGCAACTTTGTACTGCAGAGGCCACCCCGGCCTTAGCCTGATTGGTAAGGTAAGTTAATTTAGAATGTCGAATCTCGGTTTACGAATGCCGAGATTTGCACAGTCGAATAGTTAAATTTCTGATTCTTAATGTTCCCATGAATCATTATCTAAAAAAATCCTAAAACATCTATAAAAATATGTTGAGAAAGTTCAAGGATGATTTTCTAGGTGAATGCTTTGAAAAACTTCTTAAGGAATCTCAAAAAAAGTCTAAAGAAATTCATATTGTTTAAGAATCCCTGGAAAATGTTTTTTCAGGAAATTGTTATAGACTTTTTAAATGACGCCTAAGATAGATTTCAGCATGGATCTATAAAAGAATTACCAAAAAATCTGTGGAAATTTTTTTCAAAGTAATCTTTAATAAATTGTGTAAAGAAATTTCTGAAGGAAAATCTGGATGTATTTCTGAAGAAATTATCACTCGAATTTATAATAAAAGCCATATGAGATCTACTGGAAGAATCGCTCGAAAACTTTGTAAAGAAACCACTAGGACAGTTTTCCAATAAAAACTGCAGAAAATACCCAAATGGATCTAACATTTTTTTAAGATTCTTTGGAGGATTTTTTGTGGATATCCTAGGATGATTTTCTGACAGAAGTTCATATTTTCAAAAAACAAAATCCTTGGAGCAATTTTTAAAGCAATCCCGGAGAAGCTTTTGGAATAAATCCTCGGGAAAACGTTTCAGCGAATCCTAGAAAAGTTCTGAAACAAACAGTGTTCGGACAAAACGTGATATATTCATACCCCTTACTACTAGTTTAAGTAGAGTAAATAAAGCTGTGCATCTTGTGCCTCCGCCATGGCAGGACGCCTATGTGAACGATCGGGATTTATTACAATTAAATAATCATAACATCAAGGGTCCAAGCCCGTTGCATGATCATATTTGGTGCCGTGACCAAACGCGTGATACCTGTGGCGCGGGCAATTTTATCAACCGCTGTAATGTGACGATATGTGCTGCAATTAAAACTTCATCAGTACCAAAGATGTTACGTGTTACACCAGCTTTGAGGACTCCACTTCATTCCCGGCTACGGTGGTGTGGCCCCTCGGTAGCCACCTAGCAGAATCGTGTATACACGTTCCTGGCTCACCGTGGACTTGTGCAGTTCTGGCCAGGAATCATATTCAAGTGGCGAATGCGTTTGTCGGATCCCATGCAGCTATTGTGTCATCATCTGTTGAAGCTAATCAAAGGAACTGTTGACTTTGCTATTGATTAGATGTCTTAGTTACGCTTAGTTACTGTTATCATTATTAAACAAGTCGTTCTACTGTTCAGGCGTAGTTTTTCCTTATCTCCTACGAAAGCCCGATAGTCTAACGGCGATGACATAGTGCCGCTTCAAAGTGAGAGTGAAAGTGCGCGTCCATAGGATTTTCGTGAATTTGCTATTGTTGATATTCTTCTTTGCGGCTTCGCACACGCGCACTCCCACTCTCACGCGTAACTATAACGACACCCTAAAGGTTGTGGGCCCGGTTCTACGTTTTTGCGAAAAGAAAGAGTTGATGAGAAGTTTATCAGATGGCGTCTACGGCACAGAAGGCAGGAATTACGCAATTTTCTGGAGAAGGTTTCGATACTTGGCTGTTCCGAGTCGAAACGCAACTGGCAGCGCATGGAGTAAAGAAGGCAATCGTTGATGATCCACCAGCGGACGAAGCTACGGCTGACGTGAAATCAAGTTATGAAGAACGTAATGAAAAAGCTAAGGCGTTGATCGTATCATACATTGTGGATAGTCATTTGGAACATGTACGAGATATGGAATCAGCCAAAGAAATGTGGAATAGCTTAAAGAGGACGTTTGGAAAAACTGGATTTGCTGCTTTGAATTATATTCGCCGCTGTCTGCACAATCTCAAAATGCCGGAAGGAGGATCATTGAAGGAAAAAGAGCAGGACGAGATGATTCTTGTGGAACAGTAAACGGCGAAGCCGTTCTAGCTGCACGATCAGGACGAAATGGACGAGACAAAGGTTTTATGAGCTCAAATAATGAAGCAAGATCGGGAGCGTTCAGAGGCAGGATGAAATCAGTTTTTTTCTGGAAAATGCTTTAGTTGTGGTGAATTTGGACACAGGCGGTTCGAATGCCCGAAGGTTTCGGAAAGGACTGGCAGAGCACATGTTGCTGAAGTACCAATAGATCGGGAAGTTGCGTTGATGATGAGAAGCTCTGACAGGACAAACTTGGGAGAAAATGTACTGGAATGGATAATAGATAGTGGTGCTAGTCGGCACATGGTCAATGATGAAGATTTATTCGAGGTGCTTGAAGATTTACCGGAACCTGTGAAGATAGAGTGTGCTAAAGATGGAGAAAGTATGTGGGCAACCAAAGGAGGAACCGTATCAGCAAGATCAGTAGTCAATGGGAAGGCTGTGGCATTCAGAGTAGGAGAAGTGGTTTATGTCCCAAATCTCAAGTTTACCCTGCTATCTCTGAGGAAACTCGTGAAGGTTAGAATAAATGTGGATTTTCAAGCAGAGAGAGCGGTAATACTGCAAAGCACTCGAATAGTGGGAGAAGCTGAAGTTCGAGGAAATTTGTACTACTTGCGTATGTGGAATGAAAGGAAGGATGCTGCCTAGGATGCTGCTCTGGTGACGAAAAATGATGCTGAGACTGAAACTATGCTGTGGCACCAAAGGTACGGACATCTTGGATTAAAAAATCTGGAAAAATTGAAGCAATCGGAGATGGTTCTAGGACTGGACACGTTGAAGAAATGGGAGAAAATTTTCTGCGAACCCTGTGCTGAAAGCAAGTTGGCGAGGCTGCCGTTCAATGGTTCCAGGCCAGCGACAAAACGAGTATTGGAAAGAGTTCACACGGATGTATGCGGAAAAATTTCACCCCCACGTACGACGGAAAACATTATTTTGTAAGCTTTATTGATGATTTTTCCCATTATGCTGTTGTATTTCTGATGCGCAACAAAGATGAAGTTTTCCAATATTTCAAAGCGTATGAAGCTATGATCACAGCTAAATTTGGAAAGAAAATTGAACATTTAAGATGTGATTTGGGCCGTGAATACTTTTCGAACGAGCAGTTAGCTTTCTATGAAAGCAAAGGAATTCAAGTAGAATCTACGGTTGGATATACACCTTAACAAAATGGGGTAGCCGAAAGGTTCAATCGAACTATAGTAGAAAAAATGAGAGCAATGTTAGTTTCTTCTGGTGCTTCAAAGATGTTATGGGGTGAAGCAATTTTGAATTCCGTATATGTTACAAATAGAAGTCCTTGTGAAGCATTGTCAGGTTCAGCCATACCTGCAGAATTCTGGAATGAAGAGAAACCTGATGTTGGCAAGTTACGCATTTTCGGTTCCCTGGGATTTTCCTGGATTCCAAAGCCCAAACGTGGAAAACTGGATCCAACTGGACAGCGATGCATGATGTTGGGATACTCTCCAAACGGATATCGATTATGGGATCGTGAGAAGCGCAGAATGTTTGTTGCACGAGATGTGAAGTTTAATGAACTGGTATTTCCTTACAAAGAAGATAAGATGCAGCCGCCTGGGATCACCGTTTCTGCTGAAATTCCAAGAATGCAAGCGAAGGCGCCGTCAACTGATTCTGTAGCAGACATTGAAGCTAGTGTGGTGAATTGCGAACAACCAGAACAAGTAGATGGAGAATGTGCAGATGAGGACTACACTTCAGCCACCGAGGAAGAAGAACAAGTCGCACTCCCGTCACAATCAAATGGGAACTCTCAAGAGGAGAATGTTCCGAGGTGTAGTGGCCGGGAGTGCAGGAGACCAGGTTGGTTACATGATTTTGTTTCTTCCTATCGAGCATTTTCTGTCGCTGTCAACGATTCACAGATTCCATCAAAATACTCGGATATAGAAGGGCACCCTAATCAAACAGATTGGCAAAAGGCTGTGGATGACGAACTGAGATCTCTTATCAAAAACCAAACATGGGAATTCGTTAAACGACCAGAGGCAGTGCGGTTGGTGCCATGCAAGTGGGTTTTTACCATCAAGACGGATGCTGATGGAAATCCTGTGAGGTACAAAGCGAGGCTAGTGGCAAAAGGTTTTCTGCAGCGTAAACACGTGGATTACGAGGAAACTTTCGCTCCAGTGGCAAAATTGGCAACTATTAGGACATTACTGGCGATAGCTAATACGGAGGATTTGCTGGTGCTTCAAATGGATGTCAGGACGGCCTTCCTTAATGGCCAGTTGTAGGAAAAGGTGTACATGACCATGCCAGAAGGGCTGCCAACTGGAAATGGAGAAGTGTGTCTTTTGAAGCGTTCCTTGTATGGCCTCAAACAATCTTCAAGATGCTAGAACAAACGGTTTAATGAATTTTTGGTCAGTCTTGGTTTTCAACGTTCCCGTCACGATTACTGCCTATATGTGAAGGAAGAAAAGGAGAACTCCGTGTACCTTGTAATCTACGTCGATGATCTACTAATCGCTGGAAAAGATGCAAGAGTAGTGAGAAATATTCAAGAAAAATTGAAGAAAGAATTTGAAATGGCTGATATGGGCGAGGTACACCATTTCCTCGGAATCAAAGTGGAACGTAAGATGGAAGAAGGTCTGAAAACACTTTCCCAAACCGGACAAATCGATAAGCTATTACTCAATTTTGGAATGGAACAATGCAACCCTGTCAAGACCCCAGCTGAACCCAACCTTCATTTGGAGAAATTTAGTGGAGAATGCAAGAATCCCTATCGAGAGCTGATCGGAGGTTTGATGTACATAATGATGGGAACAAGACCTGATTTGTGTTACATTGTTGGATATTTGGCCCGTTTTCAAGAAGCGGCTGGTGAGCAGCACTGGCAGCAAGCAACGCGGATTCTAAGGTATCTGCAGGGAACAAAAACTATGAAATTGACGTACCAGAAAAATCGTCTATTGTCTGCTGTTCATGCATTTGCTGATGCCGATTATGCGAGTGATGAGATAGATAGAAAGTGCGTATCCGGATACCCAATGAAAGTTTATGGGAATACCGTAATATGGTCATCGAAGAAGCAACAAACCGTTGCAATGTCGTCTACAGAAGCGGAATATGTAGCAATGAGTTCTTGTACAAGTGAAGCAATATGGCTGGGTGGATTGTTAAATGATCTAATGCCATTGAAGAATGTATTTCCAATACAAGTTTCGGAGGACAACCAAGGTGCTATAGCTATGTCAAAAACAGAAGAAACAAAACGTGTCAAGCATATAGATGTGAAACATCATTTTATTCGTGATGCGGTAGGACAAGGAAAAATCAAGATTCACTATGTTCCAACCTGTGATCAAGAAGCAGACATTTTAACAAAATCATTGACTATTAAAACATTCGAGGATTTTCGCAGAAGGATTGGTTTGCTGTAGAAGAGTCTTCAAGCACGTCAACAAGAGGGGGTGTTGAAGCTAATCAAAGGAACTGTTGACTTTGCTATTGATTAGATGTCTTAGTTACGCTTAGTTACTGTTATCATTATTAAGCAAGTCGTTCTACTGTTCAGACGTAGTTTTTCCTTATCTCCTACGAAAGCCCGATAGTCTAAATCATCGCTATCGTTTTTGGACGACGTGGAGGAACAAAGCACCTGTAGAACAATGAGTGTCTCCCAGCAGCGGTTGCTACATTTCTTGTTTTATCATATTCTGTGTCGATCGTATCATCAGCTACCAGTTTGCTTAGTTTTTTTTATGAATGACAGAATGATACCGTGCTTGTAGTTCCCGGTTTTTATATTGAAAACCGTTGGTTTTGGCTGGCCGGTATGTTCGGACAAAACGTGATATGTATATTCATACCCCTTACTACTAGTTTAAGTAGAGTAAATAAAGCTGTGCATCTTGTGCCTCCGCCATGGCAGGACGGCGATGTGAACGATCGCGTTTTATTACAATTAAATAATCACAACGTCAAGGGTCCAAGCCCGTTGCATGATCAAATAGGAATAATCTCTGAAGGACTTTCTAAAGAAATCCCTGGAGGTATTTCTGTAGAAACTTATGCACGCACAACTTTCTTACACAACTTTTTGAGAAACTTCTTGAGGAATCTCTAGTGAAGTTTTTGGAGAAATTGGAAGTTTCTATGGGAATTTCTGGTGAAATCCTTGGAAGAATTTCCAAAGTTACTCCAGCACAAATTTTTGAAGGAACTTTTTAAACATCTTTTTGGAAAACTCTCGAATATATTCTAAAGGCGCACAGCTAATCACGGTCTTTATTTTTACCGAACTCTCAACTGCTGAGCGTTGAGTAAGGCGCTGTCCATAAACTACGTAGACTCATTTCAGGCCATCTCACACCCAATCCCCCTACGTAGACTTTTGTTAATACACAATTTTAAAAATTTGTCTCCCCTGAGAGTCTACGTAGTTTATGTATGTAAAAAATTACAAACTTTCGGTAGAATGTTATCGTTCATCTGTCAAATTCTAAAAAAGATCGATAAAAGTTGCTAACTTTACTGAAATTTTCCTGTTAAACAAACTTAACGGTTGAGATTTGGGTAAAACTTTACCGAAGTCGGTGATTTTTTCTAGTTATGCATCGCGAAAGTTTTATTGAAGGAATCTCTGGAGAAACTTCTGAATAAATGTCTGTATAACATCAACAACACCCGAGACTTCGGGATTCCGATTCGGGATACCGTTCGAGTGTATGGCTGCAATGCAAACATCGACCTGCAGTACGTATACACTGTACAGTACAGTGTATACGTACTGCAGATCGACGTTTGGATTGTACAGTGTTCGCACCCACCATGAGTTTGTCCTTTTTCATCAGTCAGAAAAATTGAGATTTTTCTAACACTGGATCGTCAAAAATGAGAAAAAATCATGAAGTTTTACAAATGACAAACATCGTCTATCACCACAGCTGAGATTGGTGTTTTTTTTTAGAATCTTTCGCTTTAACGGAAGAACAAAGGCACATGTGTAATTTTGATAGGGACTCTGAGTGCCATAAATAATCTCACGATTCACCCTTTTCGAAGACAAGTGATTAGGACACTGATTGATTCCGTTCGTTTTGTTTTCATGTGTTCACTTCTAACAAAAAATACAAAAATGAGAAAACAAAGACAAAAGCAAACCGCGCTTCAATCATTTGTTTTGAGAAGGATAGCATGGGAGCAACATACTAAATAGAGGAACTAATACATTGTGAGGAAATTGTGCTGAACAGATCAATCATTTGTACGCATTTCACGTCCTGAAAAAAATAATTAAACTAGATTTTTTTTTATATATCACAGAAAAATAATGTATGCGTTCCGTACAACTGAGTGTTAACCTTTTGATTATGCATGAACCAATATCATTCAATGTATGTCCGTAGCTAGTTAATAATTAAGTCCCATTGAAATGGTAACTAATGGCAATTGAAGAATGTTTAAATAAAAATCAAAAATCTGAACTGTTTATCATTCAAAAGCTCATTCAACTGCTTACTTTTCATTTACTTCTATTACCCTCTGGATGGAACAAATTAATCCACACAAACAAAACAGTCGCTGTTACAGCCACTTCACACAATCCACTGAAATATTTAACCGCGCTGTAAATCGCTCATCACTATTCGGCTGTAAAACACGCTTTGCACTCAAATTCACTAATCCGGTTCTGCATTGCATATTTCATTATACCGGGCAATTCCACGGGCATCAGTTTGGACAGCTCGACAGAAAGCCACACTGGGAACAATTTAAACATGGGTTTTCAACTCAAAACCCGAAAAGCTGCATCGTATCATAACAACTGAAACTGCCAACCGCCACCCCCATATCGTCATGATCATCATCATCATCATCATCATAACCGAAATGCCAACCATGCAATCATTTGTGTAGTAAACAGATTTTGAAAAATTCATTTCAATGGCGTTCTCCACTTTCGTGGCAAAGTTGCTTCAAATCGGTGTCGTAAACGGCGAAACAAATGCGAATTGATTTTCCTTCTGGTGTTGATATACCGGGCGGATTGTTGCATCGAAATTGTTGTGAATCTATGTAAAAAACTAAAGCAATCATAGCGGGTTTCACCCAGTGCTGAAAATTTAATTTCGTCATATCTAAAATCAACCACCTATAGCTAATTTTAGAAGCTGAACCGTAGAATATGGTTTATGAAAAACTTGGGCGATATTTTTCGAACATTTAAAGTAAATGTCACGGACTATCTTTAAAAAATGCCAAATGATATTCACCGTGAATATCATTGGCATTTTTCGAAGGTAGTCCGTGACATTTACCTTAAATATTGGAAAAAAAATAGTTTTTTTCCGTGACTTTCTTGCAGAACTGGTCTAGCCGCAAAAGTTTTTCGTACACCATATTCTCAGGTTCAGCTTCTTAAATGAGCTATAGGTGATTGAATTTAGACATGACGAAATGAATTTTTCAGCACTGGTTTCACCTCAATCAGACAAGAATAACTTTGACGTTTTACTATTTAGGTAGGGTATTAGTTCCCTTATTAAGCATGTGGCTCCCATTTTCATCCTACGAAAAACAAAGGATTGAAGCGCTGTTTGTTTTGTTTCATATTTTTGTATTTTTTGTTAGAAGTGAGCACCCATGAAAACAAAAAGAACGAAATGAATCGGTGCCGTAATCGCTGGTATTCGAAAAGAATGAATATGGGAGCGTGAGATTACTGATGGAACACATACCCTACTTGAATTCGCACGACTCTAAAATATTTGTCCGCCAATCAATTTGGTACCACTTGAGAATCTCTTACTATCGCCTTCTACAATTCTACAGGACTATTCCGGAGAATTTGCAACGCACACGTAGCTCTTATTCTTCAAGCACACAGCGAAGAAAATCATTACCATAATAAAGGCGTTGAGAAGTGCTCTCATAGCTCTGCATGGCCCAGTGGCCCGCCGACTGCAGAAAGGTGCGAATACATTCGCGAACAAACCGATTGCACGTGCTTCTGGTTATCCACTTACCTAGGTCCCTAGACCCGAGCTGCAATCATCGCGGCACACCACCCGTAACTTAACAAGTGCCACGCTTCGCTTTCGGTCGGTCGCTAGTTTGTTAGCACCTTACTTGGTGTGGTGGCGGATGTGCAAGCAGACTTCTTGATGGCATGATTTTTAACTGGCGAGGGTGAAAAACCACTCGAGCTACCCACGTCACAAGCTGAAGCTGCTGTGCTGCAGCCCCAAAACGTTTGACTGTACCCAAGGAAAAACTGATGATTTCCATGTTAAAGTTAGCTTCTTAAGACTCTTCATCCTTAATAGGATTCTCTAGAACTAGTTCTGAATTTAGTTGACTACAACTGTTATTCCGGTTTAAAGCATGATTAACACCTATCGAATCAAATAGTAGCAGCGATTGCATTTTGACGATGATTTCCACAGCAATTTGCATGATGGTCTGAAGTACCTACCCGACCTACGTTCAACTGCTGCCTGAAAAAGGATTACACCAAATAAACCCTGTATCACCAGCTCCAACCAGGACCAACCCAGGATCGTTCCCGGTGAAAAAGTGATGCTGTTATTACTGGCAGTCGTTTTGGAATGTTACCATCAATTGCTGCAACGAAGTTGGACATCACGTATTGGTCTTTTGCCTTGCCGGGGAGAAGTGGCTTCACGTGCTGTAGCTAAGGGGCTGTCCATTTATTACGTAAGGGAATTTTTACCGTTTTTCGACACCCCCACCCCCCCTTGTAAGATTTTTTGTATGAAAGCCCAAATATTTTTGTATGACGTGTAAGATTTCTCAAACCCCCCCTCACCCCATAAACCCTTACGTAATTAATGGACAGCCCCTAACAGTGGGTATATACCTACGCGTACCGATATGCAATGGATTGTGTGCAACGCTCTTGCTTACGTAGCCAATCCTCTGAATAGCAAAAGCTGTTGACTTGGAAGCATTACAAGTATGAATGCGCACAGTGTTGGAATTTACGACAGTTCGGAATAACTTCATAGTAAAAAACAGTTTAAATCCAATAGACAAAAAATATTATAAAAAACAAACAAAAACAGGGCATTGAGGCAAGAGAAACTAAACGAAAGATATAAAACTAGATGGAAAAAAGTAAAAGACAAAGATGCAAGCAGAAGCTAGAAGACATAACTAGAAGCAGAAACTACAAGCATATGTTGAAGCAGAATTTAAAATTTAAAAGCATAAGTTGAAGTCGTAATCAGAAGCAACAGCCCGAAGAATAATCTAAAAGCATAAGTTGAAAGTATCAGCTGAGAGCAGACGCTAGAAGCAGAAAATATAATCAAAGACGTCTGCTTAAAGCGTAATTTAGAATCAGACGCCAGAAGCAGAAGCTAGAAGCAGAAGCAAGAACCGGAAGCTAGAGCGCAGAAACGAGAAACAGAAGCGAGAAGCAGAAGCGAGAAGCAGAAGCGAGAAGCATAAGCGAGAAGCAGAAGCTAGAAGTAGAAACGAAAAGCAGAAGCGAAAAGCAGAAGCGAGAAGCAGAGGCTAGAAGTAGAAGCAAGAATAGGAAGCTAGAAGCGAGAAGCAGAAGCGAGAAGCAGAAGCGAGAAGCAGAAGCGGGAAGCAGAATCGAGAAGCAGAAGCGAGAAGCAGAAGCGTGAAACAGAAGCGAGAAGCAGAAGCGAGAAGCAGAAGCGAGAAGCAGAAGCGAGAAGCAGAAGCGAGAAGCAGAAGCGAGAAGCAGAAGCGAGAAGCAGAAGCGAGAAGCAGAAGCGAGAAGCAGAAGCGAGAAGCAGAAGCGAGAAGCAGAAGCGAGAAGCAGAAGCGAGAAGCAGAAGCGAGAAGCAGAAGCGAGAAGCAGAAGCGAGAAGCAGAAGCGAGAAGCAGAAGCGAGAAGCAGAAGCGGGAAGCAGAAGCGAGAAGCAGAAGCGAGAAGCAGAAGCGAGAAGCAGAAGCTAGAAGCAGAATCTAGAAGCAGAATCAGAAGCAAGAAGCAGAAGCAAGAAGCAGAAGCTAAAAGCAGAAGCTAGAAGCAGAAGCTAGAAGCAGAAGCTAGAAGCAGAAGCTAGAAGCAGAAGCAGAAGCAAGAAGCCGAAGCAAGAAGCAGAGCTAAAAGCAGAAGCTAGAAGCAGAAGCTAGAAGCAGAAAGCTGTAATCATAAAAGAAGAACTTTGAAAATCAAACAAAAAACAGAAGCTAGATGCAGATAGTCAAAGAGTGCTAGAAGTAGAAGCCAAAAGCAGAAGCAGGAATTGGAAGCATAAGATAGAAGCAGAAACAGAAGCTAGAAGTGAAAGCTAGATATAGAAGCTAGAAGCTGAAACAAGGAGCAGACCCCATAAGCAGAAGGCTAGAAGCCAGGAACAGAAGTTGAAGCAAAGATCTACATGAAACCAGGGAAGCAAGAAGCTGTATTCTTCATACACAGCTTCCTTTGCAGCCCAGTGTCCATCTGGAAAAATGCATCTCTCGCTTCGAAGGAAACATTACACCACGCCGAGTGCCATCAATGGGCCAAGAGCAAAAGCTTTCCAACAACGTGTGTATAGTGTATACACACGCCATCGAAGGCACTTGGTTACATTCGGTGCTTCTGATCTCGTTCATTAAATAAATATTTTTTCCTTCGGAGCTCCTCGGAATCCCTTCGTCGTGCCCCAGCCAGCACCATCGGTGCACATTGATCATAAAAAGCAAATGGTGATTAAAATTTATTCCATTTGCCGTTCGTGCAATCGCCCAGCACCAGCACAACTGGTGAAAGCAGTAGTCGTACAAAAACCATCCGATAAGACGTACAAGTGGCGAGTATGGCGCTTTTAGTGGCGAAATGGATTGCAAAAGTGCTGACTAAAGTGCTGTTGCTGCAGCAGCAGCAACACTTGGCAGACCCCCTGCCTGCCCAGTGCCACTTGCATCCATAGAAATCATAAATGTTTGCAACAGTCTGGCTCGCCATCGCATCGATGGCCCCCGTATGATGCAGGAGATGGCCGGCCAACTCATGGCGTTGCTCTTTCGAAAAGCATCATTCGGACAAGAATCAATTCCATTTATCTCATTGGGGGAAAAGATATTGGCGAAAGCTAAGGCACTTGTTGCACGAGGATTAAAAACCGGAAGTGGCAATTTAAGTTTGGAGCCAGAAACAAGATGCAATCCTTCAAGTTTCTCTAAGGGACGGGTGGGTGTGCTGTCGATGGTTGGCATCTTCAATGAGCCCATAGAATACAAAGTTTTCATCATTATAGGGTGGAAATTTGTAATGCATTTTCCCTCTCGTTTTTTTTTTCGAGAACATGGATCTAGAGATTAATGATGGTGCAATTCTCTTAGATTTCAAAATCTCTTTCATTTGTCTTATAAACTTTTCCACCATTGTTGACGACTATCGTCAAATTGAATTGTCGTCAACTGTCGTCCTAATCCAATTGTGCTACGCTGGCGCTGGACTGTGAGCAAGCAGCTGAAAACGGTTCTTGTTTAAGTTTTTTTTCTTCTCAGCGGGTGAGCACCGGTTGCTTTATAATGAGATACAGTGGAAACGATTACTTAGGATCAGTTTAGCAGATGCTATTTCGAAAATTTGCTTTCACTCGTCTAATCCAATTTGCGGGAGCAGGAACTCAGAATAGATGAAAAGGCGTAATTCAGATGAGACCGAACACTGGACCACCCTTCAGAACCGTACCAACCGAAACGTCCCGTTCCGCACAATTTTAGATGTGGAAGGAATGCTGGAAACGAATTGAGTGCTTTAGCAAACAAGAGAATGGACCTTTTGAGCAATTTAGACAACAGTTCGTTACATTTAAATAATTCCGAAACACTCCAAAAGCAAACATGAATTACAAAACTAATTATCTCATGGAAAGCGCAACGCAGCAGTCATGGATAATACTAACAGTAAAGCATTAGCAGCGATGGTTCTATTTCCTGTGATGAGCATGTCAATAATGGACCCCTAGCAATAGTGTATCTGAAGGTATTCTCAATAAAACATGTTTTAATGCAGTTCAAAGGTTTTTTTTTAAATAATATCTTCCTCTATTTTTTTTTTGATGTCAAAACACATCTTATTCGGAAAACGTCATTTATTCAGATAGTTATTGCAATGGAGTCCGCTATTGATTAACATACCCGCTACACTTTCGAACTAAGCTCCAATGTAAATAGCTGCCGTCATAATATTTCGATTGATTTATTCTACTATCCATATTTGAACATAGCTTAATTCCGTTTATAGACCGATTCAACAGCAGTTCCATTCAGTGCTCCCAATGAGCACTGGCGCAACTATATTTTGCATGAATATCTACATACCAGCTTTTGTCCGTGCATGTAGGGAACTTAACATCAGGCTCAACAAACCAATCACCATCCGCAGCCTCACCTCCAACCCCACTCCAGCAACGGGAAATAGCATATCGGCAAAAGCCCGGCGATGGCCGATTTTAGAGGAAGCTTAACTCAGCAGGTACATAATGGCTGGTCGGCGCAGTGCTGAGCCATTTATTGCCTACCGGGGACATATCGTTAGTTTTAATTCATTGCCCAGCAGTGAGAGTAGGGCCGTTTCGATTTATGCTGCCGCGCGCGTTGGCTACCGAGTGGCTTACCTATTGCTGATTTGATGACGCTGCCTAAACCACTAGCCCAACGGGATTCACGTGTAAATTTATCTGACTTTGCTGATTAAACACTGATTTAGCTTGTACTTTAAAATTTAAAAAGGAACCATCTACGCTGGAACCTCTTTTTATGCATATGGCTGGGACTGCATAAATTAAAAATGTGCCAAAATTAAAAAAGGCATAAAAAGAGGGAAATTTATGCATAAATTTAGTTTGGGCTTTAATTAGAGAATCTAGTTCGCGAGAACAGGTCTTGCTTTGGGGTAGTTGAGGTGGGGCTAAGGGGGTTTCCAGAAAGTTCCCAGAGAACCCAAAAAGGGGGTTCCAAGGGGATTCAGGGGCGTTTTAAGGGGTTGTTTCGGGGGATTCGAGAAGCATTTTAAGGGCGTTCTGTCAAGTTTTTTTTGGTGTTTTCATGGGATTACGGAAAATTCTGGGGTATTTTAATACTAAGTGGGTTTCAGATGCGTTTCAAGGGACTTTAGAAGCAATTCAAATGATCTCAGAAGCCTTTAAAGGGCGTTGCAAGAGGTTTGCGGGGCGTTTTAAGGTATTTCAGAATCTGCTCTGAAACGTCCTGAAATGCCTCAAAAATCCCTCTTAAAACCCTCGGGCGCCCCATGTCACGCATCTTAGAGGCTTCGAAACCCCTGAGAATTCCTCCGTAACGCCTCTGAATCCCCCGAAAATGCTCTGAGACGTCTTGAAATGCCTCCGAAATCCCCCTCAACCCCTCGGACCCCATGTAACGCACCTGAGAAGCTCCGAACCCATTGAAAACTCCTCCGTAACGCTTCCTCTGAATCCCACCGAAGAGGCTCTGAAACATCCTGAAATGCCTCCAAAATTCCTCTTAGACCCCTTCGGGCCCCATGTAACGTACCTGAGGGGCTCCAAACCCCCCGAAAACTTCTCCGTAACGCTTTCGTAACGCCTCTTAATCCCGCAGGAAATGCTCTGAAATGTCCTAAAATGCCTTCAAAATCCCTTAAACCCCCTCGAACCCCATGTAACGCACCTCCTGAGAGGCCCCAAACCCCCCGAAAACTCCCTCCGTAATACGGTGACTGCAATCACTTTTAATCGTATCATGATTCGCTGAAGAAACCCTTCTTAGCAAACCACTGATAATTGTCTTGTAAATTTGGAGCTAATTTCATACAAAACTCAATGTTTGTGGAGACTAGGGTAAAATTAGCATAACAACATTCGCGCGGACACTGCAATCACTTCTAATCAATTCATTGTGTCATAATCCACTAAAGAAACCCTTCATAGCATAGCACCCTTGAGCTTCTTGTGAGTTATATAGCTAATATCATACAAAACTCAATATATGTGGGGAATTAGGGTAAAATGAGCATAATTACTTTCGCGCGGTCACTGAAATCACTCCTAATCGATTCCTTGTATCATAATCCTCCAAATGAACGCTTCTTAACACACCACCCTTAAGTTTCTTGTGAGTTATAGAACTAATTTCATACTTAACACAATATGTGTGGGGAATTAGGGTAAAATAAGCGGTCATTCTCGCGGTCTCTGCAATCATATTTAATCGATTCCGTGTATCATAATCCTCTAAAAAACGCTTATTAGCATATCAATCATAAGTTCCATGTGAGTTGTAGAGCTAATTTCATACAAGAAGCATTGTGTGTGGGGAATCAGGGTAAAATAAGCAAAACTTCATTCGCGCGGACACTGCCATCACTTCTTATCGTATCTTTGTACTAAAAAAACTCTTCATAGCATACCACCCTTAAGTTTATTATGGGTTATATAGCTAATTTCATACTAAACTCAATGTGTGGGGAATTGGGGTAAAATAAGCATAAAAACATTCATGCGGTCACCGCAATAACTTCCAATCGATTCTCTACATCTAAATCCTTCATAAAAGTCCTTCGAGACAAACCACATTCATTGTTTCATAAGTGTTTTAGAGCTTGTTTCATATAAATAAAAATGGAATGGTGTTTGTATGTATGTCACGAATAGGCTCTGAAACATCAGAAATTCCATTTTGAGGGGCATTTCTTCATGGAACCGGATGTCAAAAAACATAGAAGGCAGGCAGTACGACGTTTGCGAGACTTCTAGTCTATATATATAAAAATGAGTTTGAAGTTTCTTTGAGGCAACAAAACTCAAGAACGAACGGGTGAACCGATCACGATGACCCTTGCGTGGTTTGATTCGTATCCTTGATGGCTGTGTATATGTAGAAAAAGTTACGAAAATCATTTCAAAAGTATGGAAATTGTGAAACTACCACAATTTGCATGAACTGGGAAGAAAATCAACACGATCGCAATAAAACCAATCTAGAGTGCCGTGGTCCAATGACCCCAACAGTTGTCAAATCCCCCCAACCACAAATGGCAAAACAACGTTTGCCGGGACAGCTAGTTTCACATAAAAGTCAATAAAAACTGTGCAACTAGGGCAAAATGAGCAGGATAATGATGCGGTCTGTTTAACCACTTTCATTCGATTCTCCAGACAATTTTGTGCCTAAAACCGTTTTGTTCATTAGAAAAACTGGATGCGTTCGTGAATAACAGAATTTAGTGTCGGTTGGCACTTTTTTTCCACTGTGCGTCCCTAGTTTATGGTTGGCTAAACTAAGCCATTTTGGAGGAACATGCTTCAATTACTATGTTGTGAATCGGAAAGTTTTACGACTGACCTACATTTCTCGGGATGGTAAATTAAGGCTGAATTTCAAAAGGCTGAATGCACAAAAGGCTGAATACGAAAGGCTGAAATTAAGAAAGTATAACATAAGGCTGAAATTACGGAAGGCTGAGAAATGAAAAGGCTGAAAATACGAAAATGCATATATATATATATATATATATTCCTAGCCTTTTCACTGTAAGCTCAGTATGGAAACTAGGGCCCATGCTGAGGGCTACGCATATGATTCGCGTTCGGAACAAGAGCTTTTCATTATGAAAATTTTCTTGACTCCCTTTGGCATTGAGTATCTTTGTGCCTGTTACACGATATGCCAAAGCTGAGAAGCAGGCTCGATCTCAGTTCAGGCATAACTCCAAGAAAAGGAAGAAGTGCTATAACTTCTATATGCATTTTCGAATTTTCAGCCTTTTGTAATTTCAGCCTTATGTTACACTTTCTTGATTTCAGCCTTTCGTATTCAGCCTTTTGTGCATTCATCCTTTTGAAATTAAGCCTGATGTTACAATCCCGAAAACTAGTATCCTTAGAGGAATTTCTGTGGAAATCCTTTGAGGTATTCTTGGAACATTTCCTAGTGGAGCTCCCGGATGTATTCCTGAAAGATTTCATGGATAAAATCCACGGAGGAACTTCCAGAGGAGTCCTTGGAGGGATCACCAGAGGATTTTCTGGAGATGAAATTCTTGGGTGAACTTCTAGAGGAATCCCTGAAGGAGATCCTGTAGAATATCTGGAAAATGTCCTGAAGAAATTTCTGGAGCAGTTTTTGAAAGCAAATATTTCCTGGTGAAGTTCTTGGAGGAATTTCTAATAGAATTCAAGGAGAATTTTCTGAAGAAACTCCAAGAGGAAGTACTGAAAAATCACATAAGTAATTCTTGGAAAAATCCCGGAGGGATCCCAGGAAGATTCCAAGCAGAAATCCTTGGAGGGATTCCTAAAGAAATAACTGGAAGGATTGCAGGAGGAACATCTGGACGAATTCCTGAAGATATCTCCAGAGAAATCCTTAAAGAATTCTCTTGAGGAATTTTTGGAGGAATCTCTGAAGAAATGGCTGGAAAATATTCTGGGCGATTATTTAGAAGAATTCCTAGAGAATTTCGAGGAGAAATCCCTGCAAGAATCTTTGGTGGAATTTTGGATTTCTCAGAGAGTTCCGTGCGAAAATTCCAGGAGGAATCTCAGGAGGTATCCCAGGAGGTGTTTCTGAAGAAATCCCAGGTGGAAGTACTAGATAAACCCAAGAAGAGCTCTTGGGGGAAGTCCTAGAGGAGTCCTTGAAGCAGTTCCTTAAGGACATTCTGATTTATCGACCGTATTCTTTTAATAACTTGATGATTTTGTGACTATATCGGTCTTTTTCAACTCACTACTATCATATCTATCGTTTCATTATCCACTTTGATCTCTACTCCCTTATACTATGAGTAGAAAGAGACCGATATAGCCACAAAATCATCAAGTTAGTAATTCATGAAGAAATTCCGAGGGGGATCGTTGAAGAATTTTATAAAAAAAATGTTTGGAGGAGTGCCTGAAAAAAATCCTTGGTAGTATCTCTGCAGAAATCTCTGGAAGATTTGTTGAAAAAAAAACCTTAAGATGATTTTCAGGAGCGACCTGTAAAGAAATTTGTGAAGTAATTCTTGGAGAATTTCATACAGGAATTCATTCATAAGTGGCCAACATTTTCCTTAGAGGGATTCCTTTAGGTCAATTTTAGGATGAATTTCTGGAGGAATCCTTGAAACAAATCCAAAAGGAGTCATTAGAGGAACGCCGGCATGTCTTCTGGTCACATCTCTGGGAAAACCTTTGGATGAATCCATGGTTAAATTTCTGGAGAAATTTTAAGAACATTCTCAAGAATATTTCCTTAAGGGGTACCTTAAAAATGCGCCGGATAGTTTCCTGGAGATATTCCTGGGCGACGTGACTTTTTCAGTGCAGTTCTTTCGGTTCCGATCAAAACTTCTATTTTTCTCCGGTAACAATCAACAAAGGAATATCTGGAGACATTTCCGTGGAGCAATTTCTGGCGGAATCCCTACAGAAACTCCTGGAGGAAACACCGGAGGAATCGTTGGAGAAATCCCTGGAAGGAATCCTTGGAGGAATCTCTGGAAGGAATCCTTAGAGGAATTTCTGTGGACATCCCTTGAGGTATTCTTGGAGCATTTTCTAGTGGAGCTCCCGGATGAGTTCTTGGAAAATTTCATGGAGAAATCTGGAGAAAATCCTGGAAGAAATCCCTGGACGAATCTCTGATTTCCTGGAGGTATCTCCAGAAGAATTTCTGGTGGAATGCCTGGAGGAATGCCAGGAGAATTTCCTGGAGGAACTGCTAGAGGAGTCCTTGGAAGAGGATTTCCTGGAGATGAAATTCTTGGGTGAAATTCTGGAGGAATCCTTGAAGGAGATCCTGTAGAATGCCTGGAAAATTTCCTGGAGGAATTCCTGCAGCAGTTTTTGAAGGCATCCGTTTCCTAGTGAAGTTCCTGGAGTATTTGTTGAGGGAATTTCTAAAGGCATTCAAGGAGAATTTACTGAACATACTCCAGGTGGAAGAACTGAAAAATTGCATAAGTAAATCTTGGAAAAATCCCGGAGGGTTCCCAGGGAGATTCCAAGCAAAAATCCTAAAGGAGTATCTAGAAGAATTCCAGGAGGAACATCTGGATGAATTCCCGGAGAGATCTCCAGAGTAGTCCCTAGAGAATTCTCTTGAGGAATTTTTGAAGGAATCTCAGAAGGAATGTCTGGAAGAATGCCTGGAGGAACACCTGGAAAAGATCCTGAACGATTATTTAGAAAAATTCCCAGATAAATTCGAGGAGAAATCCCTTCAAGAATCTTTGGAGGATTTTTTGGATTTCTCAAAGAGATCCCTGCAAAAATTCCTGGAGGAATCTCAGGAGGTATTCCAGGAGGTATCCCAGGAGGTGTTTCTGAATAAATCCTAGATGGAAGTTCATGGGGGAACTCCTAGAGGAGTCCTTGTAGCAATTCCTGAAGGAATCTCAGAGGGAATCCCTGTAGGAATTCCTAAGGAAACCCCAGGATGAAATCTGGAAGCAATTTCAAGAGGTATTCCAAAGCAAATTCCTTATCAATTCCTATAGGAATTCCTGGAAAATTTCCTGGAGGAATCCCAGGAGGTATTCCAGTAGGAATTTCAAGAAGAGTTCCTGAAGGAATCTTTGGAGAGGATTTTTTTCTCAAAAAAATCCTTAGTGAATTCCTGAAAGAGCACTGAAGGAGCACTTCGAAGATTTGTTGAATGGTAGCAGCGAAGGAGCACCCAGGAACAGGATTAACATAATGGATGACAGTCAAGCAGTGGAACCACCAACACTGGATGAGATTAAAAAGGCCCTTAAGGAGCTGAAAAACAGCAAGGCTGCTGGGAAGGACGAGATCCCGGTTGAACTTCTTAAGCACGGAAGCGAGCAGCTACATCAATCAATCCATCAGATTATTAAAAAGATTTGGGAGGACGAAGAATTGCCCACTAGTTGGTTGGATGGCCTCATATGCCCAATCTACAAGAAAGGGCACAGACTGGAGTGTGCCAATTACAGAGGGATAACCCTTTTAAATTCGGCGTATGAGATACTGTCGCGTGTCCTGTTCAACAGACTGCGACCTCTTGAGGAGTCCTTCGTCGGCGAATACCAGGCTGGTTTTCGTGAGGGCCGATCAACGACGGATCAAATGTTTACCCTGCGGATGATCCTAGATAAATTTCGGGAATATAACTTGCAGACTCACCATCTGTTCATTGATTTTAAAGCAGCGTACGATTCAGTGAAAAGAAATGAGCTTTGGCAGATAATGTCAGAACATGGTTTTCCGGCGAAACTAATTAGGCTGATACGCGCAACGCTGGATGGATCAAAATCAAGTATTCGGATCGCGGACGAAGTGTCTACGTCGTTTGTGACCTTGGATGGATTGAAGCAGGGGGATGCTCTTTCAAATTTATTGTTCAACATTGCACTCGAAGGAGCGATTAGGAGGTCAGGCGTGCAGAGGAATGGCTCTATCATCACACGGTCGCACATGCTCCTCGGTTTTGCGGACGATATTGATCTCATCGGCATCGATCGTAGGGCAGTGGAGGAAGCTTATGCTCCTCTGAAGAGAGAGACAGTGAGGATAGGCTTGACGATTAACTCTACCAAGACGAAGTACATGATAGCGGGTAGAGACAGAAGCAGGCCTAGTGGTGTAAGTGCTGAGGTAGTGATTGATGGGGAAGTGTTTGAAGTTGTTGAAGAATTTGTTTATCTTGGACCACTTGTGACATGTGACAATGACGTTTCCCGCGAAGTGAAAAGGCGTATTGCAGCTGCGAATAGGGCCTTTTACGGACTGCGTAGCCAGCTTAGGTCCCGTAACTTGCAAACGCAAACAAAATTCGCTCTGTATAAGACGCTGATTCTTCCGGTTGCCCTCTACGGTCACGAAGCGTGGACGTTAAAGGAGGTAGACCGAAAAGCTTTTGGAGTTTTTGAGCGCAAAGTGCTGCGGACAATTCTCGGTGGGAAACAAGAAAATGGAGTGTGGCGCAGACGCATGAATCACGAGTTGTACCAAGTGTACGAAGATGCGAATATTGTGAAACGTATAATACGGCAGACTTCAGTGGGCTGGACACGTAGTGCGAATGTCGGAAGAAAGAATAGCGAAAACAATATTCTGCAGAGAACCCGGTAGAGGTAGGCGACTTCCTGGGCGGCCGCGAACTCGCTGGCTGTACGCGGTTGAAGAAGATCTACGATCCCTACACGTTCGGGGAAACTGGAGGAACATCGCCCAAGACCGACGAAGATGGTGCTCTACTATACGCTCGGCATTGGAGTAAAGTTACTTTGTAGCCAACAAGGTAAGGTAGGAATTCCTGAAATTCTTGAGGAAATCCCTGGAGAGGAAGTCGTTGAAAAATGCCTTTAAAAACCCCAGGAGGAATCTCGAAGCAATCCCATGATGGATTTCTTAGGAAATCCCAGAAGAGCTTTCTAAACGAATTCTTAGAAGAATTACTGTATGAATCCCTGAAAAAAAAAGCTGATGAAATCCATGTCTGCAGTAAATTTTGGTCAAATTATTTAAGGAATTCTGGGATGGACTTCTAAAGGATTTTTCATACAAAATTTTGAAAGAATTTTTGGATTATGTTTTAATAATCTCTGGTAAAAGTTACTGAAACAATTCCTGGAAGCAATTCCTCCTGAAATACTTCAATTAATTCAGATGGAATTATCGGAACAATCTCTCGTGGAATTCTTGAAGAAATATACAGGGTGCGGCAGGAAAAAATGCGAAAAGTTCAAGGCACTAGTACACGCTAAATATGGAATAGATATGACTAGTTTTTCATGACGGTGTATCAATCAATGTCTATATTCTAGCACTGAAAAATAAAAATGAACATATTTGATGTTTACCATGTGATAATGTAAACCTAATAAGCGGGTATCAATAAACTGCGCGCCCAATGGTCATTAAACAAAATGACTATAACAGTAACAAAATTAGCTTAAATTTGATGAACAACCGGACCACACTGATCCAGAGCCATGTAGTTTCACATACTAGATGAAATAAGTACATATATTTGATAATATTGTAGAGAAAATTAAAAATTCTGTTTTATCTGATACAAAATTTAACGACCTGTGTACTTTTCTGCGGTTTGCAAATCCTGATTGTCTTCAGCTTCAGGCGCCGCCCTGTAAAAGTTAGTGACCAAAATGGGAAAATTTTTAATTAACTTTTCAGAAAACTAGCCTATTATAGATCATGGAACGTTGAAACAAAGATTGGTTAATGTCAAATGGACGAAAACGAGGTTTGAAGTTGAAAAACACTTAACACAAGCATTTTTTCCTGCCGCATAGTGTATGGATTTTCCTAAAAGGATACCTAAAAGGATTGATGGTGAAATTTCTTTGAAATCCCTGGAGAAAATCCTGAAAAAATCCTTAAACAAAGCATTGGAATAAACACTGCACTGGAGGAACCTCGAAAAATATTTTTTGAGTAATTTCCGGAAGAATGTGTGGTGAAATCCTTAGCGGTATTCTTGAAGGAATCTCAAGAGAAATCCATGGTGAAGCCACTGTAGGAAACTATGGGAAAATTTCTTGAGGAATTCTTTGATGTATTCTTGCAGAAGTATCTGTTAAAAAAAATCTGAGAAAGACGTGTGAGGAGTTCCTGAAGCATTTCTTAAAACAAGCCTTGGAACACTCATTATCGGAACCCCGCAAGACGTCCACCGAGGTATTCATGAAGGAGAAACTCCTTCGAAGGGCCAATATAGCCACAGCTGTAAAGAGGCCTGGGTCTCCAGCATGGCCATGCTGGGGATGATGGGTTCGATTCGCGGTCGATCCAGGAACTTTCCGTAAAGGAAATTTCCTTGACTTCCTTGAGCATAGAGTACCTGCCACAAGATGTGCACATGCAAAATGGTCATTGGAAGAGCGTATGTGATTCATGAAAAGACACAGCATATTGCTAGGTATGCTCGAAAGAGTAAACTAAACTAAACTTCATTTACATAATCTGTTATAGAATTTTGCGCACTCCAACAACAGCTTCGGAAAACACATCACCGTTATCACCATCCTTTTCCTATCTACCGTTCCAAACTATCCTCTCCCGTGCGTAACCAATAGGAGGCAATCAGTGAAGTACTAGATTGAAAGTAGTGAGCTGGATTTTAGTATGGTGAGATGTTCAATTCTCCATTTCTGCAATGAATTGGTGCAAACAGCGTGGGTTATATGATTTCTTGGCTAATTTGATGCTGTTTGAGCAAAAGTTTGGGTAACTGTGTTGTTGAAGTTGCATGAAATAAATAATACAACAACAAAGTTACCCAAACTTTTGCTCAAACAGCATCAAATTAGCCAAGAAATCATATAACCCACGCTGTTTGCACCAATTCATTGCAGAAATGGAGAATTGAACATCTCACCATACTAAAATCCAGCTCACTACTTTCAATCTAGTACTTCACTGATTGCCTCCTATTCAATGCTTTCCCAAAAGCAAATAAATCGTCAGCTCTGGTCGCCAAGAGTTGGTCGCATTTTTTATTACACCTCTTCTCGCACCCTCCCCCCATAGTTTATGCGGCGGCTTACCCACTATGGGCGTGAATTGCACAAAGTGTAATAATTGCATTTGAAACCACCTACACACGTTTTCCCACCCATCGATCGACACCCCACACCTCAACTAAAGTCCATTATCCAGTTTTCCTCTAATTTCATTTTATTTTATATTTGTATATGCAGTCGTCGGCAAACATACACTCACTATTTGCCAGCATTCGATTAGGTTAGCGTAAATAGCCAACCATACTTCAACTCAAAGCTCTCGATCGGGTGGGTGCCTGAGTAGAAGGGAGTAACAAATTTATAATACATAAGGAGACTTTAGTATTTTCAGTGGTTTCGTTATGTTCGTCACCAAATATACTGCCAAATATACGATCATATAGCAATAAAAGCACAAAAGGCAATAAAGCACAATCTACATTCTTAAGGGTTTTGGTCACCGTTGAGTTATATATTTCGGGATTGTTGATTTTTTCGGTGATTTCACCATGATAATCACCGAATAAAATCAACAATCACTCTTCAATAGAAAAATCAACATTGTTTGTCACTTTTATCAATCGGGGCAACATGCCATCGCACACCACCAAAGCCAACACAGAGGGCATAACTCTATTATGTTTCGAATATCGGTGGTTCAGGTTTGGTCGTTCCTATCTATAGCGGGTGGTGGTCATTCATTTGTTGTCAATAAAAAGCTATTTAAATTGCGAAACGGATTGGGCCCAATGTGCTTAACTCACCGCGCCAGGATCAGCATTCTAGAATGGCAGAAAACCCTTCCTCTCCTTACTGCCACCGTCGATGTCTCTTACCTATGCCTTCATTAAGCATAATAATGTGTGGATAATGCAGGATAGTTGGTTCAAAATTTATTAACTGGGTTCATTATCGTTAAGCCAGATTGGTCGGGTTGGGGGCACAGTTAACACTTTGAACTCTGGAGAGCTGAAGTTTGTGTTTACGGTAACGTACTTTAACCCTTTATAAGGCAGTGGTAACTATATTGCCACCTTATACACATATTTTTGCCTTTCTCGTACCGAGAGGCTATATGTTCGGTAACGTACTTTAAGTGTATAGGGGAGAATAGAAACCCGAGCAGAAGAGAAAAACAACAGCATAACAAAATGCGTTATTTTGGCAAAATAACTGCATAACGGAATTAGTAATTTTCATGTTATTAACATAACATATTGAGTTATAAACTTGGCTGTCATAAGCGGCAAAATAACAAGTCACATAACAAAAATTTGTTCCTGAAAAATCAATTTAATAGCATGTTTTGTTAGTGGCAATAACAACTTAATAACAGTGAATTTGGGAAATATTTCAATAACAAATTTTGATATTAAAAAGTTATGTTTCGAAAGCAAAATTAGGGTAAAAACTAACTTTTTTTACTCATTTTTGGGTAATTATTTTAAGTGTGTTATTCTATTTTTAGAAAATAACAGGTCACATAAAAAAATTTCGAATCCATTATAAAACTTACAAACATGGACGGGATTTGAACCTCCAATCCTGCTATCGTAAATTTTCAGTCGCCTTTACCAATGAGGCTATCACAGCACTTGCAGTGAGGGACGATAGAAGCTTTACTGGTTCTACGTATTGCCAGTTTCCCCATTCCCCCATTTCATGTTTGCCAGTCACAGGACAAAAATAGACAGAGATTTGAATGCAAGATCAAACAATGAACCTCTCTCTCTTACCAACAGCGCTATCGCGGTGCGCAGACATGTGCACTGTAACACTAATACATAACAGTGGTGGCGTTCGCATGGCCCGTCGTCGACTGTTTCGGAACAAAGAGAACGACGAAAAAGTTGCTAGTCGACTATTTATGATTGAGCTTCGTCATGGGGTGCATTTTGGTGGTGACAAAGATTCTTTCCAGACGGAGATGATTTTTTTTTTTAATTTTTTGTTTTGTTCGCGTTGTGAGAACGGCGATTATACACGTACCTACGTGAGCGAAGGTAAAAGGTAATTATATCATATGCCGATATGATTACTTCTGCAGATGCTGTTTAGTTTTATTCTGTTTTAGATTATTTTTAGTAATGAAAAAAGATATTTATGACATAATGTCAAACAATATATGATCGAATAATAATAGATCGAAAGAAAAAAGTTATAATAGACAAATGCAATCATCAATTGAGCAGAATTGTCTGTATAGGTGACATTTTTATTGATTAGAATTATTTAGTAGGTACCATATTTGCTATCTCCAATCTCACTAACATTCATGACTTCGTAATACATAGTCTGTTCGGTACTTTTTGACGTTATAATTAGAGGTAAGAATAGCAGTACTGTTAAAATGACATATAAATTCAACTAAGTTTACTCAATTTTGAGATAAAAAAAACTCATTTGCAGATGTATCACTTTTTGAAGGTAAAATTTTACTTAACCTATAAGAATTGGGAATCGTAGAAAAGTGATAGGAATTTGGCACCGTAACGGGACTGGGATATTGAAAGAAGGAAATTAACACAAAGATAAACATATCAATAGCTATGATGCTATATTTACCCAAAACTCAAATTATAGCAATGAATAAAATAAAAAATACGGAAGAGTCTGATGAAATTTCTAGAAGTTGCAATGCCTTTATTTTTTACTTCATAATATGAAACAGCAGACAATAAAATAAAGAAGGTAAACTATGTAATGGTTATATCTGCGATGAATTTTCTCCGATTTTGACAATATTGATCTCATGTGATTCAGATTTATTTTTTCCACCAACAACAAATCCGACTGAACCGATCTGGTCATCGTGAGTTAAGAAAAAACCCGAATTGCCATACACGCGGAATTTTCCATAGACCAGCTGCAATTGGCTTCTTTAGTGGTGTTGAGATAATTCCATATTCACAATCTACATGCCAAACTGAGCCGACATCCAAATTTTCATGAACTTTGGTGCCCGGGAACCTATTTAAAAATCGATTTAAAGTTTGTATGGGAGCGATTTGTCGAATCACCCCTCGTCGCATTTCGTACTGGGCGGAGCTGTCAAGCAGTTGCCCAGCTGTCAAAAGGTGATTTCAAAAAATCTTTTTGTAATTGAATTTAGGTATCAAAATAAAGTTTTAAAAATCTGAAAAAAATCATTCTGGCTTAAAAAAAGGTGCTCTTTCGAATAAAATCAAAAAATCAATATATTATTCTTAATTTGAAAACCCAATTGGTGATTGGTACAAATTAAGTACCTTACCAAGAAAAAAATGTTAAATTTAAATTTATACGTTCAATATGTGGTCCGTCCAAAGTCTTACACCGTACATCAAACCGTTTTTAATTAGATTTTGTTTTAGATTTTATAGAGGCATTTTAAAATCTTCTCCTGTGTGGTAGGGATAGGATTTTTCAAAACACCATCGTTCTTCTTCTTCTTCATGCACCATCAAATCACCAATAGCATATCTGCCCAGCCTAGGCCCAAAGTATTGACTTCAAAGTAATCATTACGAAGCATAAATGTCAATTTCTTGGTTTTGCTTTGGCTGACCAAGCCAAGGTTGACCGTAGCATTTTCATAATTCAAATCTCAATTTGTTCATCGAGCACATGTTCTGTTGTGCTGCACGTGGATGTCAAAGCGTTTTCAACAGTGTAATTACGAAGCATGTTTCACGAGAGACCATATCTTTTCAATACGCTAACTCCACAACAACGCCGATATTACTGCGCCACTTGGGCAGTGGCTGGTATTTTGGGTTTTTTTCAGCTACAACTCAGTCAATTTTTAGAAATTTAGCAAAACCTCGCGCCGCCCAGCAGGGACTTTGTTTTGTACACATTACAGCACCTCCATGTCACGTAATATACCACACCTCTTATCAAATGTGATACCGTAAGCGTACCATACTTTGCGAACCTAGGGCCTAACTTTGCGCACTTTTCAAAAAATCGTTAAATAGTTTTTCTGGTGCATTATGCAAACTTTTTCCCACGGAATACTAGCTAATGATATGGGGCATGCACTTTGTCTCAGTTTGGATGTAATGATAAATGGAAGAGGAAGACAAATTGATGAGTGAATATGCAGTTGCTTTCCCTAAAATGCTGTAAATAACGTTGTAGAATGACGTAGGTTTTGTTTCAAAATTTGTTTTAGTTTAGATAGCAATACCATAAAGTATTTGTGCACTCTCAATAATACAATAATAACCAAACTTGTTCCACAACAGAATGTAATATTGAAATGTTATTTAAGGGCTGCATACCAATTGCTTGGTCATAACAAAATAAGATTGTCCAACAAAACATGTTATGGAAACGTAATGCCTTGATAATTCAATAATAACAAAACAAGATATAAAAACAGGTTTTGTGATTTCGTAGTTATTAATTTGATATTCCCCTCTGCTCGGGAAGACTAGTTTACGTTCGGATTTGCTTGATTGAAATTGTTTCCTTATTTGGATTAAGCATCTAACATTGCCACTTCCTACCGGGTCAACTTGTTAAAATAACCGCTATTTAAGGCGAAACTGGAAGCATTTCCTCACTTTTTGGTTTTTGATTTTTTATTAAATAACGAAGCAATATTTTCAAAATCGGTTTTCGTGCACATGTAGAGTATGGAGCAGGGCATCTTCTGAATTTTTTCGCGGTAGAAAATGTTTTTCGTTGAAATAAATTTCACTAAAAAAATGAGGAAACGCTTTCAGTTTCGCCTTAAATAAGAGTTGCCAGAGACTACATATTGCCGTATTGGTATTTCAATGACCAACATAAGGTAACACATTCTATACATTTTACTATTATTGTTTAGTATGAGCTTCTCTTTGCATTTCCATAGCAACCCCCTTAGAGAAAGCAGTGGATTACAGATGACACCTTGAGGAAGAAAGAGGAGCGAAAGAACGCCAAAACCTCGATAGAGCGAGCGAAAACACAAGGAGTCAAAGTCGTAGCCCGTCAGCGCTATTGGGTTCTCGAGAAGGAAGTGAAGCGCTCTAAGCGGACTAAGATAAATTCTACGATGCTCTTGAAAGATACGTCTGCACCGTTATTGATCCCGACCCGACGAACCAATCGAAACGCTGGTTCGAACACTTTGGAAACCTTTTTTAAGTATCGGCTACGCCATCAACACCTCAGCATGATCCGCCAAGGATTCGACGCATGACGCGTGTCAACACCGAAGCTCCATCAGTGTAGGAGATAGAAACAGCCATCTGCAGTATGGAATCGACAGAGCCCCGGGGGTCGATCGCATATCAGCAGAGAAGCTCAAAGTTGACCCCGTAGTATCTGCACAACTGCTGGATCAATTATTCTGCAACATATGGGAAACCGCGACATCTCCGGTCGACTGGATGTAAGGCTTCTTAGTAAAGGTACACAAAAAGGGTGACCTGACTGTATGCGATAATTAGCGGGTCATCATATTACTGTAAATCGTTCTCAAAGTTCTCTGCAAAATGATCCTTAACCGGATACAGGAGAAGTTGACGCAATTCTACGACGGCAGCAAGCAATATTTCCGTGCCACACGATCCTGTGTGGACCATATTGTCACGCTGCGTATCATCCTGGAACAAATCGATGAAATCAAAAAGTCTCACTACTTGGTGTTCATTGATTACGAAAATGCTTTCGACCGTCTCAATCACGAAACAATGTGGGAATCCCTCAGGCGCAAGGGTGTCCCAGAGAAAATCAACGGCCTCATTGAAGCATAGTGCAGGGCATTTTCGTGCAGAGTACTTCACAACGGTGTCTTGCCCGATCCTTACCGCTACTGATCCTCATTGTAATCGACGAGATCCAGGTACAGTCGAGACTCTTATAAGATCACTGGTCGGGGGCGCAATAGGAATTCGCTTAACCTTCATCCAGCCAACGTACATTTTCCACCTTCGGAAAAGCACAAAAATGGTCATAACTTTTTTGTTTTTCGATGAATTTTGATGAAATTTTCACAACTTCCCGAAAAACTCTTCTAGTTTATGATGCCGGGGACATGGGTGCCTGGTCCACATGGTTCCGGAGTTATTCCGGATTATCTTGGGGTACCAAAATTGGCCACACACTTTGCGCAATGTATATCTCAAGATCCCGATGAGATAGAAGTATAGTGTCTTCGGCGAATTTGTTCAGCAGGTTAAGAACTAACTGGCAACGGCGACTTTGGTTCGCGATTCGGCCGCTAGGCGGCGCCAGTGTCAAAATGTGCAAACCCTCATATTTCAGAAACCTGATAAGATAGAATGATGTTGTCTTCGGCAAAATTCTTCAGCAAGGTCAGAACTAGCTGATAGTAAAGTCTTTGGTTTGGGATTTATCCGCTAGGTGGCGCATTGTGTCTGAAAAAATCAAACACGTTTATCTCGATACCCTAATTAGGTACAACCATGCGGTTCTCAGCAAAGTTGTTTAGTAGGCTAAGAACTATCTGGCAATGGCATGTTTGGTTCGAGAATCGTCCGCTAGGTGGTGCCAGGGCCACAAATCTTTAAAGTTCCATATCTCAGAATCCAGATAAGATAGAATGATGCCGTCTTCAAAATTCTTCAGCAAGCTAAAAACTGATTCATAGTTGAGTCTTCGATTCGTGATTTATTCGCTAGGTGGCACTTTGTGCATAATATTCAAACACGTGTATCTCGTTACTTTAATAAGCTTAAAGCATGGCATTTTTTTGTAAAATTGTTCGGCAGGTTGAAATCTTTCCGACAATGGCGATGCTAGGTGACACCAGCAATCAAAACATTCAAACAATTTTATCTCAAAAATCAAAGACGTCCAGCAATTGTTCCGAAAGTTAAGAGGAAGTAAGACGTATCTGGTGTCCTTGAATCTGATATTATTCGATAGGTTCCGTCTAGTATTAAGAAAATATTTGTATGAACACCCTAATGAACAAGAAGTATTCCATTTTCAGCATAGTTGTTCAGCAAGCAAAGAGCCATTTGGCAGGATAGTTGAGTACGGTGGTACAAGGTACCCTGCAGACAAATTTTGTCGCCCTACAATATTGCTTTATTTGTTCCATTTTTTCTTCCAGCAATGTCTCCGGGAATTTCTACAGGAACTCTTCCGGGATTTTTTCCAGGTTTTTTTCCGGGGATTCCACCGGCAATTTATCCAAGAATTCCACTGGGAATTCCTCAAAAACTGTCTCCAGGAATTTCTTCAGGGATCTTCCGGGAATTTTACTAGGACATCCTCCAGAAGTTTCGCCGGGAAATCCTCTAGGACATCCTCCAGGAATTCCTCCGGGGATTCCTAAGGAAATTTCCCCAGAATTTCATCTGGGACTCCCATCAGTAACTTCTTCATGAATTCTTTCGGCAATTTCGGAACGAATTCTTCTAGGAATTTTTCCAGGAATTCCTCCGAACTTTTTTTCCAAGATTTTCTCCGGAAAACTCACTGAGAATTTTCCCAGGAATTCGTCCATGAGTGCCTCCGGGAATTCCTCCATGGACTCCTCCGGGAATTTCTTCAGGAATTCCTCCGGGGTGTTCTATTGGAATTTCTCCGGGAATTTTTCCAGAAGATTCTCCAGGAATATATCCGAGGATTTTCTTAGGAAAACCGTCGGTTTTTTTTTTCAAGAAAATCCTCTGGGAATTTCTCCAGGAATCTCCTCAGGTAGTCTTCAGTGATTTTTTTTCTCACAAAACTCTCGATAATTTCTCCCGGAATTCCTCCAGATTTTCCTGTATGAATACCTCCGGAAATTCCTCCGGGAATTTCTCCCGGAATTCTCCGAGAATGTCTCCGCGAATTTCTCCAGGAAATCCTCCAGGAATTGTTTTGGGAATTTCTTCCAGAAAATCCTCCAGGAATTCTTTCAGAAATTCCTCCGGGGACTTTTCTGAAATTCCTCTGGGAATTTTTAAAGGGAATCTTGGAGATTTTCTTAGGAAATCCTCTGGGAATTCCACCAAGTATTCCTCAGAGAATCCCTCTAGGATTTCCTCCAGGAATTCCCTAGCAAATTTCTCTATGAATTCCTCCGGTAATTTCTCCAGCAATTCCTCTGGAAAATTCTTCATGGAATCTTCCTGGAAATTCCTGGAAGAATCTCTGGAGGAATCCGCTGAGGGAATTCCTGGAGGAATCCACGGGAGAACTCCTGGAGGAATACCCGAAAGAGTTCCTAGAAATAACCTCGGAAAAAGTCCTGGAGAAGAAGTGTTGAATTAGCTATAAGTTAAAATACACATTAATAAAAACAAAAAAAAAGTCCTGGAGAAATTACTGAAGAAATCACCGGTGGAATTGCTGATGGGAGTCTTACAAGAATTCCCGGAGAAATTCCTGGAGGGAATCGTAAAGATATTCCTAGTGGAATTCCAGGAAAAATTTTGGAAGGATTTCCTGAAGATATTCCTAATGGAATTTCTTGAGAAATTCCAGGGAGAATTTCCAGAGACATTCCCGGAGGAACTCCTGCAGAAAACAAAGAAGGAATTCCTAGATAAATTCTCAGAGGAATTCCTGCAGACTTTCTCACAGGGTTTTCTTAAAAAAAAAGTCACGGGAGACTTCCTGAAGGAAGACTTCCTGAAAAAAATCCAAGTTGATTTAAAAATAATACGGAAATTTTTCGGAAGAAATTTCCGGAGGAATTTTTGGGGGAATTCCCGGAGGAATCCTTTGAAGAATTTCTGGAGGATTTCCTGGAAAATTTCTGAATAAATTTTCGAAGGAATTCCCGGAGACATTCCCAGAGATATTTCTGAAGTAACTCCTAGAAAAACTCTCGGAGAAATCCAGCCCGAAGAAATTCTTGAAAGAATTCCTGAGAAAAATCCCGGATCAATTCATGCAGTAATTCCCGGAGGAACTCATGGAAGTATTCCTGGTAAAATTCTCTGAGGAAATCCGGAGAAATTCCTGGAGAACTCCTGGAGAAATTCCCAGAACAATTCCTTGGGAAATTACCGAAGGAATTCCTGAAGAAATCTCCGCAGGAGTTCCTGATGTGGGTCCTAGAGAAAATCCTGAAAAAAATTCCGGAACAATTCCCGGAGACATTTCCAGAGGAGTTCCTAGAGAAATTCCCTTAGAAATTCCTGGAAAAATTCCCGGAAGAGTTCCTGTAGAAATTCCCGGAAGAAAAAACGGAGCAATATTGTGGGGTGACAAAATTTGTCTGCTGGGGGTCAAAGACGGTGTAGCGATTAACCTAGCGAATAAATCACGATTCAAAGACTCAACTATCAGCCAGTTTTTAGCTTGCTGAAGAACTTTGTTCAAGACGGCATCATTCTATCTTATATGGATTCTGAGATATAGAAGCTCGAAGATTTTTTACCCTGGCGCCACCTAGCGGACGATTCTCGAACCAAACATGCCATTGCCAGATAGTTCTTAGCCTACTGAACAACTTTGCTGAAAACCGCATGGTTGTACCTCATTAGGGTATCGAGATAAAGGTGTTTGAATTTTTCAGACACAATGCGCCACCTAGCGGATAAATCTCAAACCAAAGACTACTATCAGCTAGTTCTGAACATGCTGAAGAATTTTGCCGAAGACAGCATCATTCTATCTTATCAGGTTTCTGAAATATGAGGGTTTGCACATTTTTGACACTGGCACCGCCTAGCGGCCGAATCGCGAACCAAAGTTGCCGTTGCCAGTTAGTTCTTAACCTGCTGAACAAATTCGCCGAAGACACTATACTTCTATCTCATCGGGATCTTGAGATATACATTGCGCAAAGTGTGTGGCCAATTTTGGTACCCCAAGATAATCCGGAATAACTCCGGAACCATGTGGACCAGGCACCCATGTCCCCGGCATCATAAACTAGAAGAGTTTTTCGGGAAGTTGTGAAAATTTCATCAAAATTCATCGAAAAACAAAAAAGTTATGACTATTTTTGTGCTTTTCCGAAGGTGGAAAATGTACGTTGGCTGGATAAAGGTTAATAGGAGACTAAGAGCTTATGGGATTTCGGCATTTTGGTGGTGTGGCCTATTATCTCGGGTGTGTTAAGAGTTAACGCAATACTTTCTTCGGCAAATTTTTAGGGCTTGATAAGATCTACCATTTAGAACTTTGGTTCATATGATTAGTTGGCCATTTGACCGCTAGAGGGACCATCAACAATTTGATGCTAAATTGCACTACAGGAACCATATCAGGTTGTCAAGCAAACGTTACGATATGAGACAGCTCAAGACCCTGATAATTTGGAAGGATAGTGTCTTCGGGAAAGTTGTTGGGTACGCCAATAACTTACTGACGATGAGTTGCGAAATTCGAAATTCCTCCACTGGGCGGCGCTAGTGAGCAAGTAAATTTTCAAAACCTCCTATCTCAGAATCCCGATAACTTAGGAAGTTGGTGTCTTCGGCAAAGTTGATCAGTATGACATAAACTTACATAAAAATAAACATTTGTTTCAAAATTCTGCCACTACGAGGCGCTAGTGAACTTGCAAATTTTAGAAATCTCATAGCTCAGAATTCTGATAACTTAGTAAGTTGGTGTTTTCGGCAAAGTTGATCAGTATGGCATAAACTTTCATAAAAATGAACACTTGTTTCGCAATTCTGCCACTAGGCGGCGCTAGTGAACATGCAAATTTTAGAAATCTCAAAGCTCAGAATCCTGATAACTTAGAAAGTTGATGTTTTCGGCAAAGTTGATCAGCATGACATAGACTTACATAAAAATAAACAATTGTTTCGCAATTCTGCCACTAGGCGGCGTTTACCGGGTTTTTTCATCTTTTTTCGACTTTTTTGGCAGTTTTTCGGCTTGGCAAAACTAGTGTCGCTCCCCCCGATAACTTAGAAAGTTGGTGTCTTTGGAAAAGTTGATCAGAGTGACATAAACTTAAATAAAAATAAACACTTGTTTCGCAATTCTGCCACTAGGCAGCGCTAATGAACATGCAAATTTTAGAAATCTCATAGCTCAGAATCCTGATAACTTAGAAAGCAAGCTCGATGATCTTACTCAAGGACTGTGTCCGATACGTTTCGTCTTCGACTCATCAGTACAGAGCAGGTACATTGGTTGAACCAACAAGAACAACCAACAAGTCCATCATCGCAAAACGATCAAGTGCTATAGGGACATCACAATAGAAGTGATAGTGAGTGATACTATAAATTGAATCACAGTGTATCCACCCCCATAAATTTATGTTCCCTATGATAGGCCGGTGTGCAACCCTTTCACGACCGACATTTTTAAGATTAGAACATCCTTTTTTAACTTGTTGATTGAGTATCTAGCCTATAAGGGATCGAAACGTCAGCGAAGATTCTATAAAAATCAACGCAACTTGTTGTGACTGATAGCCAGAACCCCAGTTAAATATCCAAACATCCCAGTCAAAAATCATCAACTGTAGTGAATGAGTGAGTAACCTTGTGAACCTAGTTTTTACTACTTTCAGTAAATGAAATGCAAACTCGCGTGTCATGCCTCGAGTTTGTGTGCTTGTCAACGACATAAATGTTGCTATACTCATCTCCAAAAATGAGTCTTTGTAGTTTATGGACATAGGGTCTCCAGTTAGTTAGAGGGCCCATATAGCCGAGGCGGTAAACGCACGGGTATTCAGCATGACCATGCTGAGGGTGACGGATTCGATTCCCGGTCGGTCCAGGATCTTTTCGTAAAGGAAATTTCCTTGACTTCCTTGGGCATAGAGTATCTTCGTGCCTGCCACACGATATACACATGCAAAATGGTCATTGGCAGAGGAAGCTCTCAGTTAATAACTGTGGAAGTGCTCATAGAGCACTAAGCTGAGAAGCAGGCTTTGTCCCAGTGAGGACGTTACGCCAAGAAGAGGAGAGGAGAGGAGGTCTCCAGTTAGCCTGGTAGTTAAGGCTATGGATCGCCAATCCGAAGACGGCGGGTGTGATTCCCGTTCCAGTTGGGAAAATTTTCTCGACTGCCTGGGCATATTGTGTGATTGTACTTGTCTCACAATATACAAATTCATGCAATGGCAGACAAGGAAAGCCCTTCAATTAATAACTGTGGAAATGCTCAAAAACACTAAGATGAGGAGAGGCAGGCCAAGCACCAGTGGGAAGGTAGAGCCGTAAAGAAGAAGAAGAAGAAGTGTATGGGACAGGTGAGTTTGCGGGGGTTTCGGAAGTTCTCAGGTCCGTTACAGTGGATTTTGAAGAGGATTTCGGGGCAATTTCAGCTAGATAAGGAGGGTTTTCAGCGGGTTCTGGAGGTGCTACAAGGACGTTTACGGTGATATCTGTGGGTCTCAGTTGCGGGCCTGAGAGGGTTCAACAAGATTCGGCGCATTTTCAGCAGATTTCAGATACACTCCCGATCAAATGTTTGGGGTCACCCCCTCAAAAACATGTTATTTTTTTCAAGCCCATATCTCCGACAATTTGCGTCCGATTTCAAAACCCTAGGTTTCATTCAAAAGATAATAAGTCAAAGAAACTTTGAACATGATTCAAAAAAAAAACTTTTTCAAAAAAAAAAAATGAAAGTAAACCTAATCTAAAGTTGCCAAATTTTCTAAAAAATGAATAGGGTATTGGTTCCCTTATTAAGCATGTGGCTCCCATTTTCATCCTACGAAAAACTAAGGATTGAAGCACTGTTTGTTTTGTTTCTTATTTTTGTATTTTTTGTTAGAAGTGAGCACGCATGGAAATAAAAAGAACGGAATCAATCGGTGCCGTAATCGCTTGTTTTCGAATAGGATGAAATTGGGAGCGTGAGATTACTGATGGTACACAAACCCTATAAACTAACGACTGTGTCGCTGGAAGTTGGGTCGACCAAATTTTAAGATGAGAGCGGTAATAAAACCTATTTTCTATTAGCTTTCAACTGCTTTAACTAAGTAAAAATCTAGAAAAAAAAGTTATTAAGTAAATAAACCCTGGATGTCATCGGCCAAAAGTTTGGGGTCACTATCGTAAAACATGGAACATTGATTAGTAGATATCTTTGTCATCTTTTTTTTTCAATTTTAATTCTTCTTGGCTTATTTGAAACAAAATGAATGGTACTTACTGCATAGAAATTGAAGCACACATATTTGTTGAAATTTACATACTAAAACTTAACGTAAAGTTGCCTCATATTTTTAAATGTGGTGAAATGTGTTAACTAACATAACATTTGTGAAGAATTAGCATTAAGTTAAAATTCACAAAAAAAAAAAAATATATACAAAAATCGTTAAATACGTTAAGTTAAATACATCAAACCTAAATTTAGTTTATTATCTTTGAAATGAGCCAAAAAGAATTAAAATTGAACTATAGATGACGAAGATAGGGGAAATTACCTATTCTCGGCCGTTTTGTTCTCTTCGTCTTTGAGGTTTTTTTGAAATCTATTGAACTCAGAGTTGGTCTCAAATCCTTCCCAACTAAGCTAAATTATATGACCAAGTTTCAGGCAATTTGGCTGACAAAAACCCCCCATGACAAAGAGAACAAACCTGCCGATAATACCTATCACCAAATCACTTGTCCATGTTTAACGATAGTGACCCCAAACTTTTGGCTGAATCATCATATTGAGGGGTGACCCCAAACTTTTGGTCGATGACATGAAGAGTTAATTTACTTAATAACTTTTTTTCCTAGATTTTTTAGCCAAGTTCGGTAAAAAGCAGTTGAAAGCTTATAGAAAATAGGTTATATTACCGCTCTCATCTTAAAATTTGGTCGATCCAATTTCCAGCGATACTGCCGTAAGTTTATATTCATTTTTTTTTTAATTTGGCAACTTTGGGTTAAATTTACATACATTTTTTTTTTTGAAAATGTTTCTTTTAAATCATGTTCAAAGTTTCTTTGACTTATTACACTAGTTTACAGCATTTTTGAACTCGGTAAGCTGATGATCATTTTTGGTGTAGAATCATGCCCTGAGTTCGAAAACGCGAAAGAAAAAAATTACAGTAGAGATTTTTAAGCAAAGTCGCTCACTTCAAACATCTCATTCTCCGCAATCAATGCTCCGATTGAGCTGAAATTTTTACTGTAACTCGCCTACATATGATATGTCAAATAAACGTCGAGAAAGAATTTTCAAGTTGTTTTTTTCTTATTGAAAAAAATACATTTCTTCAAAAAATTTTGGGAATTTTGCTAAAATTTAAGAAGATCGTCCCTAAAACTCGCCAATATCTTGAATTTCATCAATCTGACGCAAAACCTGTATTCAGATGATCGAATGGTATTGTATTCAGCTTTTAATTTATGGAAAAAGATTTGAAATTGGCTAAACAAAACGCAATATATTTGGATTTTAGTAAATTACATATTTTGAAAAGTTGCAAAACTCGATATTGAGCTAAAACTCAAAAACTGTTCTACTTAAAATTTTTTGAAGGTCGGTTTCAAAATCAGGGCTAAATTGTGCTTCAAAATTTTTGGTCGTGGACAGAAGTTCACGATTTTCGTTTTATTTTGTAAACTTGTGTTATCTTTTGAATGAAACCTAGAATTTTGAATTCTGACGCAAATTGGCGGAGATATGGGCCTAAAAAAAATGACATTTTTTTGAGGGGGTGACCCCAAACTTTTGATCGGGTGTGTACGTTACTTGGGCGTTTTCGGAGGATTCGAAGGTGCTCATGTTCGTTAGAGCGGGTTTGAGGAGATTTCAAGAGGTTTTCGGAGGTATTTCAAGAAGTTTCAGAGAATTTTAAGCGGGATTCAGAGTCGTTAAGAGGGATTTCGGTGGATCTATGGAGCGTTACAGAGGGTTTAGTGGGGGCTTCATGGGGCCTACAATTTTTGACAATACATTTTGGATCACTGTTCTCACCTTCCGGGATATTTCAAAGGTTTTTAAACCGTTTCATGAGTGTTTCAAGCAGTTTTAGAAAGGGTTCAAGATGTTTCAGTCTGATGACGTTGTAGAACTGATGACCTATACTCAAGGGAGTTCTTGGAGATTCTTAAGCAAACATCCCGAGAAACAGAGCTGAATAATAGTTTCTTAAGCTAAAGTTTGCTTAAGAATTGTTTGTTGAACTCTTATACAGCTAAGTATGTATGCAGAGTCTAACATATACACCTGAGGCTATAGAACCATGAATTAACCCGGGAGCGGTCGCGTCGTATACTGAGTACGCGCACCATGAAAAATGCACGCTTGTGGTACACAGCGTGAGCGCGGCGACGATGCAGGTAGTCAAAGATGCGACTGCTCGAGGGTTAAATAGTTAGATTCTCGTTCCAGTTGGGAAATTGTCCCATTGCGTTTGTCCCACAATATGCATATTCATGTAATGGAAGGAAAGGACATCGCTTCAATAAATTACTGTGGAAATGCTCAAAAACAGTTAGTTGAAGAACAAGTTTCAGAAAGAACGAAGAAGAAGCGTTGAGAATTAAGTTTATTTTATCTGAAGTGAAGTCGCAGTCTCATCTGTCTCTAAACAGAAGCAAATAAATTTTATGCAAAAAAGGATTGTCAATTCAAAGCCTTTTCAGCTACCGACCGCAGAAAGAACTACTGACCAAGTCCCAACTCAAATACAAGGAAGAAGAATGTGCTTGTGCATGAAATTAAATCCCATTTTACTAACCTTTAATTGGCCATCAAAGCCTTCCTGCTTCAACCAGGGCAGAAAATGCCACTCCACAGTAACTAAAGTCAACGTGCCGGAAGTCACAAGAACAATGCCCTGTCGATGATGCTCGTTTGGCAGCTCTCCGTCCGTCTGGTCCATCCTGCTGGCAGCTGACGATATCATGCAACAAAAGGATTCTTTAGTCCGGCGTACGGTTTGATACACCGAGAGCGCACGGGACAGCACAAAAAAGCAGAAGATCCAGGAAGGACATTAGCGCACAGAGCGGATGCCTCCGGCTAGTAATGGTACTCTACTCCGGACGGTTTCTTTTTGTTCCATCATGGTCGGGGGCCCTGTCGGGGCTTCGGCCAGCTGTTGCAACTTCTATCGAAGATAATTGAATTAATTAAGCAAACTTTTAATTTCCTGAAGGTACACTACGAGCACTGCTCTGGCACGGGACGGGATTCTCGGGGGCCCGGTGGTGGTGCTGGCACAAAATGGCTTCCCGCTGCGGCAATGCGGAATTCCGGGGTATTGAAATTAACTGCAGCAGTACAACAACGTTTGGCTGGAAGAGACCACCCATCGCCGCGATGATAGTTTCTGAAGTGATATTAAGACAAAAGTGGTTTCAGTTTAAAAAATTAATTAAATTCTGTTACTAATGATGGAGGTCGGTCGCCAAGCGTAACGGAAAAGACAAGCGGAAGTAACTGTCGGTTTTATGAATTTCATTTCAAATTGTGGTAACTTGCACTTAAATCCTCTAGACTCCTTGACGCGGTCACGTAGTCTAGAGGATCACCCATTCGCTTTGTAAGCTTATGTTTAAGGTTTAACTACCAGCCACGAACGTGCCATCAATAGTTTTTCGTTGATCCGACTCAAATCCTCTATTCAAACAGATGTTGAGCAGCGCATAAGCAACTTCTCCAACAAAACGGATATTAGGATAATGCGTTTGTTGAATACGCATAACATAGAGAATGAGGGAAGGAGGATTAGTTAGATATGCATTGCTCATTGCATGAGACCAAATTGCCTTCTGCATATTCATACAGATTTGGAAGATATAATTAGGCAATTACTTCAAGTTCTTACCTCAAGGAAGTGATGTATTTTACGGCTTTTCATAAGGAACACTTTGAACGAAGTACAGTTTTAACCTATCGATTGGCATTTATGAAACTGCCTCAACTGATCTTAACTTTGATATTACCTGCTTTTGTAGGCTAAGATGCTGTAGAAAAAATTCAAACAAGACAGGACTATCAAAAAATGTATGAAAAAGCATGACGCGCTAGTTTGCACATCATGGTCAATTAAAGAATGTTACGTATGTTTGCTATGTCTGTAAAATCACCTATTTGCGCACATTAAATGACGGCAGTCAGTGATTGTAATTCTGATTGGATCCCACATAGGCAGACTGGCTGATCGCATGAATAACAAAACTAATCAAAATTTGTTTCATCTTTTCGAAACGAGCAGCTGACAGGATCGGGAATCGATATTAACCCACGGACGACCAACCGGTCCGGCGTTCAATGGGTGGTGGAGTCTCTCAAAAGGCTGAACTGCATTGTAGGTACACGTGTCTACCGGGCGAAGGTAGGTACTACGGTAAGACACCGACCGGTTATTTCGGTGATTTCGACAACAAAGGGTGAAAGAGCGTTTTAATCTGGGAAAGTTAATTTGATTCCCGGCTGGAGATTGAACCACTTGTATAGCGGCGAAACAAAAATGTTGAGCTCTTGTGTTGCTGCTGGGCGGTGTGCTGCGTTCAGTTGTTTACCTTGTAATGTGAGATGAAAGATATATCTAAATTTAAATTAGACGGGATTGTTCGTTATTATTCATCGTCAGGTTGCTATGCGAATTGGTATATTTAAAATTATTTAAATCCACCTTGTCGCCCTTTAAATTAGGAATTTAATCAATAAGGGTAATTTTCCAATTGTTGCAGGGCTAAAACTTCGCCAATTGTTGCACCTCATAAGAATAACATGGAGTGTGCAACAATAGGCGAATTTTTAGCTGTGCAACAATTGGAAAATTACCCTACTTCTATTTCTATGTACAATTTCCCTTTTTTGATTATCTGCGGGTATAGAATGCCGAAAAAAGCATATCGGAATGTTTGAAAAATTGATGTGTTGTCGTATGTGCCATTCCAGATGACTGCCAAATTACCAAAATCATTTGCAAATTAGACAGCAGCTTTTTTCAAGGGTTTTTTTTATTGCAACTCGTTAGCCAGCGTGAAACAGTCTGATTTGTGTTGATAGCATGTGAGCTGCTTGCTCGATGAAACTGACAACACTGGTTTGTGGAAACAGAGTAGGAGATCTGAAGGTGTTTTCATTAGTTGTAACAGTCGAGCTTCCTTTGTAGATAGGGATAATCTACATAATAAGGATGAATCTAATAATAAGGATGAATAGTTGTCCCTCAAACGCATTTTCCGTCTATTCCACGTCTATTCTGGGCACAACCTGAATTCAATTCCCGGCGCCTCGTGACAGTATGGTACATAGGATGGTCAAAATTATGATTTAACTACACCAAAACCTCCATTTAGGTAATGAGTCGGGACTGCCTAAATAGAATTTTTACCTAAATGGATTCATTACCTAAATGGATTCAGTTTATTACCTAAATGGATTACAAGGTTGCAAAGAAGTTCAACAAGGGAGAGTTACTAGGAGATTTAAAGGAGATCATGCGGAGATTCGGATGGCTTTCAAGGAGTTTCAGGAGGGGGTGGGTTTCAGGAGGGGAGGGTCTTCAGGGGCGTTTTCGGGGGTTTTGGAGGGTCTTAGAACAGAATTGTCATTCAAATGACTAGCTGGGCACGAAACACAAAAAACCTTGCGAAAAACCCTGCAAAATTCCGCCAGACTGAAAAAAATATTGAATGTCGGGTCAAAGTCGGATCAATTTTTATCGTATGTTGCGCCATTGTTGGACCAATATCGAACAACTGTTGGGTCTATGTTGGGTTTGGTGGCCAAAATAAAAACAGGTGAATGATAGGTTGATGTCGGGTTTGACGTCATCAATGCTGGAGCTGATATCAATTGAATGATGGAAGGATGGTTGATTATCTCAATTTCAGCTGGAAATGACGCTGGATACATACTGACACTTTTCAACACTGCATGGAAGGGGGGGGGGGAGTTTAGGGGGCAACATTGCATCCCCCTTCCCCCATACCCACCCCCCAACACCACTCACTACTTCTTTCCCATAAACCAATCTTACACCTAATCTTAAGTACTCCAACTGATCTGAACACAATCAAATTCCATTTAGGTAACGTTACGCCAACTGTTGTTTCTCGCGCGATTATGGACTCGCCAAACTCATTGCATGTATGAATTGACTCGTGATTTTACTCATTGCTTCATTTCTTGGTATTCTCTTATAACGAAGTTTTTAGGATTGTATGATACACTGGAACCTCTTTTTATGCACATGGCTGGGACTGCATAAATTAAAAATGTACATAAAATAAAAAAAAGGCATAAAAAGAGGGAAATTTATGCATAAATTAAGTTTGGGCTTTAATTAGAAAATCTTGTTTGCGAGAACAGATCTTGCTCCTGGGCAGATGAGGTGGGGCTAAGGGGGTTTCCAGAGTGTTCCCAGAGAGCCCAAAAAGGGGGTTCCAAGGGGCTTCAGGGGAGTTATAAGGGGTTGTTTCGGGGGGTTTGATGAGCCTTACAAGGGTGTTATGTCAAGATTTTTTTGGTGTTTTCATGGGATTACGGAGAATTCTGGGGTATTTCAATAGTATTAAGTGGGTTTCAGGGGCGTTCTAAGGGGCTTTAGGGGCAATTCAAGGGATCTCAGGAGACTTTAAAGGGCTTCCGTAACGCCTCTGAGTCACGCCGAAAATGGCCTGAAACATTTTCAAATGCCTCCAAAATCCCCCTTAAGCCCCTCGGACCCCATGTAACGCACCTCTGAGAGGCTCCGAACCCCACGAAAACTCCTCGTAACGCTTAAGTAACGCCTCTGCATCTCGCCGAAAATGCTCTGAAACGTCTTGAAATGCCTCCAAAATCCCCCTTAAACCCCCTCGGACCCCATGTAACGCACCTGAGAGGCTCCGAACACCCCGAAAATTCCTCCGTAACGCATAAGTAACGCCTCTGCATCCCGCCGAAAATGCTCTGAAACGTCTTGAAATGCCTCCAAAATCCCCCTTAAGCCCCGTCGGACACCATGTAACGCACCTGAGAAGCTTCGAACACCCCAAAACACATCCGTAACGCTTCCGTAACGCCTCTGAATCACACCGAAAATGCTCTGAAACATTTCGAAATGCCTCCGAAATCCCCCTTAAACTCCCTCGGACTCCATGTAACGCACCTGAGAGGCTCCGAATCCCACGAAAACTCCTCGTAACGCTTAAGTAACGCCTCTGCATCCCGTCGAAAATGCTCTGAAACGTCTTGAAATGCCTCCAAAATCCCCCTTAAACCCCCTCGGACCCCATGTAACGCACCTGAGAGGCTCCGAACACCCCGAAAATTCCTCCGTAACGCATAAGTAACGCCTCTGCATCCCACCGAAAATGCTCTGAAACGTCTTGAAATGCCTCCAATATCCCCCTTAAACCCCCTCGGACCCCATGTAACGCACCTGAGAGCCTCCGAACACCCCAAAACTCCTCCGTAACGCTTCCGTAACGCCTCTGAATCACGCCGAAAATGATCTGAAACATCTTGAAATGTCTAAAAAATCCTCCTTAACCAAAACCCCTAAAAACGCCTCAGTAACGGCTTTGAAACCAGCCTAAAATGTTCTGATACTCCTGAAATGACTCCAAAATCCCATTAATACCCACTCGGAGCCCATGTAACGCACATGAGACCTTCGGAAACACCCAAAAACGAACCTGTAACCTTCCTTCGCTCTCATCTGTAAACACCCCCCGGTCGCCGTTGCTATAGTTCCTGTCATTATTAAATATTCTTATGCACAATATTGGTTCTGAGTAGCTTTCCCTCTTTTTATGCAGGGCATAAAAAAGGTGCATAAATTAAAAGTGCATAAAAAAACATGCATAAAAAGAGGTTTTAGTGTAGAACGAGACCAAATCTTGTGCGAAACAACAGAGAATGTCATTTAAATTGATTTTATTCGTTCGAGATTTCAGCGCTTGACTCGTGAGAGCAAGATTTTGGATAAATATCTCATGCGTGAGAAAATGACTCAGATTTTGCTCACGCAGGAGCGGTGCATGAGCGAGCTTTGAGTGCAAGTTTACCAATAATGCAACGGGCAGGGATACTCGATAAATAATCAGTAGTCTACGCTCCATACAAATTTCATTCTTTTTTGTATGGACGAAAGTCTACGAGGCGGAGGGTCTGAGATGGCCGAAATTTGGTCTACGTGGTCATAAACAGCCCCCCATAATCTACGTAGACTCATTTTCGGCCATCTCCCCTCTCGTAGATTTTTGTCCATACAAAATTTTCAAAATTTGTATGCAGAGTATACTTTGACCAGACCTCCCCTCCCACCGTCCCTTCCTTAGGGTTTACGTAGTTTATGGACTGGCCCAAAGCACTACAAAGAATTTCAGAAGATTTTCGGCGGGTTTTGGAGGCGTTACAGGGACGTTTTCGTGGGTTTCCGAGGATCTCACGTGCGTTACATGGGATCTGAGTGGGACTTAGAGAGGTTACGGAGACATTTCGGGAAGTCTCGGATCATTTAAGGCTGGTTTCAGAGGCGATGCGGAGGCGGTTCTAGGGGGTTCGGAGGGTCTCAGGTGTATAGGGTCCGAGGGGGTTTTCGGGGGATTCCGGAGACAATCCAGGACGTCTTAAAGCTTTGTTGGCGGGATTCAGAGGTGTTACGCAGATATTTTAGGATGTTTCGTATTTTCTCAGGTGCGTAGCGTAGGGTCCGAGGGCTTTTAAGGAGATCTATGAAGCATTTCAGGATGTTTCAGTGCATTTTTGGTGGGATTCAGAGGCGTTTTCGGGAGTTTCGAAGGGTCTCAGGTGCGTCACATGCGGTCCGAGGGGGTTGGAGAGAGATTTTGAAGGCATTTCAGGAAGTTTAAAAGGATTTTCAGAGACCCCATCACAATATCTTTTGAAACGCCCCTGAGATGCCCTTCGATTCAAGGGTATTCATGAAACCCCCTTATACAATTTTGACCTGAAATGCTTCGAAACGCTTCATAAACTTCCGTAATCCCGTCCTTGAAATCATCATCATAAATTTGAATTGCCTCACCCCTTTAATAGGCACCAGAAACCCACTGAAATGCACCTTAAAACCCTTTAAACGCCCCTAAAATGCTATCGAACAATCCTAAACTTTGAGAAACGCCTTCAAAATGTTCCTGAATCCCCCTGAAACTCTCTGGAATGCTTGAAACACCCCTCAAACCCGTTGTAACGCCTTTCAAAGACTCCTGAGACCCCCTGAATTGACTACATGACATTACCCCGAAAGATATTTTCTTTATTTGTAATTTTCTTTGTGCCCAAATAAAGGAAAACCATTTTGTTAGTCCCGGAATGGACTAGCTAAGCAGTTTGATAACATATTATTCTGCCTTTTAGAGAACCGAAACACTGAGTGGAAAATGAACGATATTTTTTGAGAATATCTAATAATGTCAAACGTCCCAGGCTTTGTAAAAATCCCCGATCAATATAATTGAAAGAACAGCCAATAATCAAAAGGAGGAAAAAATCTCTATTGATCCATTGGGTTCAGATCATATGGCCAAATAATATAAAAGAATAATAAGAATAATGAACTAAAGTGGTACTGTCACTATTCTATAATATAACAGTAGAACAAAAAAAAACAGCCTATGATTAAAAAAAAGAAAAATCTGTTATATAAAAATATTACCAGTTGCAACCAGGGCCCATATAGCCGAGGCGGTAAACGCACGGGTATTCAGCATGACCATGCTGAGGGTGACGGGTTCGATTCCCGGTCGGTCCAGGATCTTTTCGTAAAGGAAATTTCCTTGACTTCCTTGGGCATAGAGTATCTTCGTGCCTGCCACACGATATACACATGCACAATGGTCATTGGCAGAGGAAGCTCTCAGTTAATAACTGTGGAAGTGCTCATAGAACACTAAGCTGAGAAGCAGGCTTTGTCCCAATAAGGACGTTACGCCAAGAAGAGAGAGAGAGAGAGACCAGTTGCAACGCTAGCAAATTTAGATGTGTGCGCCGCCGTCGCCGACGATTTTTCCACGCCGCCTTCTTCTTGTATGTCTTTTGTAACATTTTTATGTGATTGACTTTAGTGATTTCTTACAGCAATACTTTGAAGATCCTCACTTATTCTATTTTAAGTACTAAGCGAGTCTCTTTTGTAAACCAAAACGAATTATAAACAAAATTCATGGCAGTGATCTGATGAGGATCACAAACACAACCTCTTACATATTCTTTGTTTATCTCTTGGAGGATTTTCATGGCAATTTACGAATGACATTCTTTAAGTCATATATTCCATGTAATCTTCAGAAATAACAAGAATTTACAGAATTTAGAATATTTCTCCAGACATTCTTTCAGGGAGTCTTTCCGAACAACCTCCATGATTTTTTTCTAAATATTTATTAATAAATCCTTGTAGGAAGTCCATCAAGGGTTTCTAAAGAAGAGTTTCCAGCAATTTCTAGAATTATTTTTTTTTTATCTGTATTAACGAGATTTTTGATTTTTAGCCCTAGGCTAGTTTATCTCGGGACCCACGCTTTACTTCCCTTCCGATGGAAGAACTCACATTTTGCGAGTTTGTCGGGAGTGGGATTCGATCCCAGGTCCTCGGCGTGATAGTCAAGTGTTCTAACCATCACACCAGATCCGCTCCACTTCTAGAATTATTTCAGAAAATGCCTTGGAATTCTTTCACATAATCTTCAGGAAATAGATAAACAATTTATTCAAAAATTCGTCCAAGGATTCTTTCCGAAATATCACTTAAGTCTCCTTTAGTAGTTGAAAAAATTTTCATGAATATCAATAAGACATTACCTCAAGCCCGTGCAAAGGTGGGAGGGTCGTGAAGGGGATTGGTTGTTAGTTACAGACAAAGGCACTGAAAGAATTCCTGAATAAATCCCCTAATGAATTGTTGAAGGATGATTTGGAACAAACCCTGGAAGAACTCGTGGAAATATTCCTGGATTCTTTAAAGAATTTCTTGCACTGTGTCTGCATGATATTTGTGGATAAAATTCCCTGATATAATTTTCCTATAACAACTTGTGAAGTATACATAAAGGAATCGCAAAAAAACAAATATCCTGGAAAACTGGAGAATGCTGTGCAGTAATTCTAAAAAGAGATGTTCTTGAGATATTCCTGGAGAAATGTCAAAAAATAAATCCTGAAGTGATTTTTAAAGGAACTCTTGAACGAATTGTTCGAGAGATTTTTTAAGGGTCGCCAAAAAAAAATCGTGAAAGAATCTATGAAGGGAGGTTTCTATAAATCTCTAGCTTGCGATCCCACCCGTGGATATTTATCTCCAGGGCGCGCCCTGGAGGAACCTCCAGAAGAATCTATTGAGAATTTCCAGGAGGAATTCCTGAAGAAACGCATGAAATAATCCATAGAGGAATTCCTGAAAAGAACCCTAACAGAACTCCAAAAAAATCAGAATTTACCATTACAGCACTGGACTAAAATGAGTTATAAAAATAATATCCTGAGAAGAGACGTGCGACGTAGTGAATTTCTATCGAGAGAAATCCTTTATAAATTTCCTGGTAAACGTCCGCGAGGATTCCTTCTAAAATTGATTGTATTATTCATGCAAGGATATAAATTGAATTGAAATCTCTGATTTACATACGTTTACACCTTTCACACAAAATAGATGAAAATTGTACTTAAGGTGAAACTGGATTGATTGATTGATTTGTCTTTATTAAAGAGACTTTCAGCCCTTGGCTGGTTCGTCTCTATTAGTGAAACTGGATCCATTTCCTCACTTTTAAGTTTTTGAATTTTTGAAAAATAACGAAGCAATATTTTCAAAATCGGTTTTCGTGAGTATGGATCAAGGTATCTCCTGATTTTTTTTCCAGATGGAAAACGTTTTTAGTTTTTGCATAAACCATTTTTAAACAAAATTTCTAAAAAAAAATGGAAAACGAAAAACATTTTCCACAGGAAAAAAATCAGGTAATACCTTGTTCCATACTCTACATGTGTACGAAAACCGGTTTTGAAAACAATGATTCGTTTTTTTATAAAAAAAAATTAAAAACCAAAAGAATGAGGAAATGCTTCCAGTTTCACCTTAGGTACCGGAAAAAAATTATTCTGTATTAACGTTTTTTAGCATTTCACTAAATAAATAAGGTCATGCCGATTACGCCACCGCCGAATAGGGCGCCACTGCCTCAAATAACTATAAACGCCACCGCTGGTGAAAACTGCTTCGGCGCACAGGTCTAAGCAAGCTCCTTAAAAGAACAAGTAACTAGAAAGAAATTTTGAAATGAGGCCAACCACTTGGAGCACCGTTAATTACTCAGAGTGGGTCTTTATCAAGGCTTTCTGATAGATAATTCGTGGTAATGGAACTTGGGGTAATGTCCTATAGCCCCTGAATTGCCCTTAAAGCCCCTTGAAACGTCCCTGACACCCCCCCCCCCTTCATACTATTGAAATGCCAAACAATTTCCCGTAATCCCATTAAAAAGCCAATAAAACCTGACAGAACGCCCTTAAAAGGCTCCTAAAATCTCCTGAAACAACCCCCTAAAACGCGCCTGTAGCCCCTTGGAATTCTCATTTTTTGGGCTCTCTGGGAACTTTTTGGAAACCCGCTTAGTCCTTCCTCAAATGCCCAGGAGCAAGACCTGTTCTAACGAACTAGACTCCCTCATTAAAGCCTAAACTTAATGTATGTACAAATTTCCCTCTTTTACGTCTTTTTTAATGTATGCTCATTTTTAACTTATGCCATATGCTTAAAAAGGGCTCCAGTGCAGCAGTCTATAAGGAAAAAAAATGCAGAGGAAATTTTCGAAGAATTTACGAAAAAAACACCTTTGGGGGAACATTTCCGAAGACATCCCAGAAAGGATGCATAAGGGGCTTCCAAAAGCAATTACCTGGTAGCATTGGGAATCCCCGTTGATAGGTTCAGATGAATTTTCGATATCATTTCATGAGGAATACCCTATGAAATCCTTGGAGTATTTTTAAAGGATTTCATGAAAACAATCTCCAAGGGATTCCCGATGAATTTCCTGATAGCATTTTCGAAAAAATCTTGGAGGATATTCCAATGGCAGTAATGAATCAAGGAATCCCTGGAGAAATTCCCCAAAAAAATTCATGAAAAACTGCTTGCTCAAAATATTGGGAAAAGCTCTCAATAGATTTCCCAACGAACTTCTCGAGAAATTGTCCACGAATCCTGGAAGAAGTTCCGGATGGAATCCAGGATGTTTTCTCCAAAGAATTCTTGGATGATATACTCAAGAATTTCTTAGCCCTAGTCGTGCATTGGGATCATTATGACCCCTAAACGTGCACTAGGCCAGCGAGGTGAGTGCAAGCTAATGCACGAAGTAGGGAATCTCTGGAGAAATTCTTGTTGGAATAAATTGTTCATGAAATCTGTCGATGAATTCCCAATGGAATCACTGAAAAATTTTTTAGTAAATCCCTTTCGAACCCATGGGTAATTCTGTAAGAAGGATAATTTTCGATGAAATCCTTTAGATATATTCCATGATTTAATGGAGGGATTCCTCAAAGTCAATTAGAAAGAACTCCTCAAGGAGTTATAAGTGGTAATCAACGATTCACTGATGAAACTCACAAAGGAATTCCACAAGAAATTCTCAACTGATCCCTACAGAAACATTACATAAAACTAGCTGACCCCGGAAAACTTTGCCTTATGTTCCGTGTTTTTTGATTTTTCAAGTCAAAGCCTCATTGTTCTCAATGCATGAAAAGTCATTTTTTTAAGACTCTTCATTTCTCATTATCTTTTGCTTCATAAACTCTCCTTGGGAGAAAACTAATATGTAGAACAAAACAAAGACCACCCAGATCGGACGTTCCATTTGCGAGTTATGAGCGCCCCCTAGATGGACAAGTGAAGAAGTTTCCAGTCTCCAGTTAGCTTAGTGGTTAAGGCTATGGATTATCAATCTGGAGACGGCGGGTTCGACCCCGTTCCAGTCGGAAATAAATTCTAGACTCCCTGGGCATTGTGCTTGCCTCACAATATGCAAATTCATTAATGGCAGGCAAAGAAAGCCAATAACTGTGGATGTGCTCAAAAATTACTTAGTTGAAGCGAGGCAGGCCAAGTTCCAGTGAGGACCAGAGATGTCAGATACACAGATTTTTCTGTATAATACAGATTTTTGACCCTCTATACAGACAAGGTACAGAATATAGAAAAATACAGATTTTCCAAATGTGATGTCCAGAAAACATAAAATGTTCGGAAATTTAACGAAAACTTCATAAATTGCTGCATAAACTTAGAAAAATTTATGAAAATTTGTGCATTTTACAAACGTCTTAGAGAAATAAATGCCGGTAAAAACCGTCTAGAAGATGCACAATTTTATTAGTTTCTATCGAATTCTATTATTTTTGGCGTCTGCTGTGCCCTCAAATACCGCGATACAGAAAAATCTGCATAGATATAGATTTTTGATAAAATAAACTGGCATCTCTGGTGGGGACGTAGAGCCGTAAAGAAAAAGAAGAAAGATAAATTGGTGAATCCCAAGTAACATTTTAAGTTTCGATCGGTTCTATATGACCATTTTTATAAAACTTGCAATAAAACTGATTTATACATCAATACCTCTTGATAACCTCTTTAAGAGCATCTTCTGGCTAAGTGAACCACTCTCGGAGAGGTTTTGCAAACCACATTTAGAGTAGCAATAAAACTGTTTTAAAATCTAGTTGAAAAAATTTCCATTTTCGAAAAGAGGTTATGATGATTGTTTTTTTTTTCAACAAAAATTATGGCAGCTCAAGATGCAGAGAAGCTTCTTCGATGGCACGCGAAGTTCAGGAAGATACATCATTCGTAAGTAGAAAGCGATCACTTCAAAGTAATATTTTAGTAGTTATTGTGATGGTAGGATTATACGCATTCAATTTTACCGTGAATATTGGGGTTGAAGAAGCATAAAATTAAAGCGTTTTGAAAACAGTGAATATTATCATCTTGGAATGAAATAAACCAACTTGTTAATTTAGTAAAACTAACACAAATCACAAGAAAGCTCAGCTGAGAGAGCTAATTTATTTGGGAATGCTACGGAAATGACAACAAACTATCAATTCGCTGCTAATTTAAGCAAAACTAACTATTTTCAATTCACGCCAGCTAATTATTCAATATGGCGGTGACCATAATTATAGCGAAAATAAAACGATAGCAATTTTACTTTTATGATGACCACAATAAACCTAGCAGTGTCGTAGTTTCTGCTTTTTCACCAACAGATGTCGTTACTAATCGAACGGATCGCCGTCTGTTGAGAGATTGAGCAGTTTTATTGTGGTAATAATGAATGCCAGAAGGTTTACATATAGGAGAGTTTTGTTTACTCTTGAAATCTGGCTTTATGGATATCTCCAAGTATATTATAAAACATTTCATCAATGGTTTTCATAAAAGTAGTCATAAAACTGTGAGTTTTGATTATTGCTGTAATAAAACCTTAAAAAAATAAAACAAAACCAATCAGCAATGGAATTGATACTTGGGAATAAATCTTCAACGAATCCTTCGACATATTCCTTTAGGATATATGGAGAAATTCTTTGACGAACCTCTGAAGAAATTGTCGATGAAATTACTGGGGAAATTCCCCTGTCGAACTCAGCTGTATGGATTAATTCACCTCTATGTTTATTCAAAGCAAATCTCTGGTGTTAATATTATGACGATGCGTGAAGGTGAATCAAGAAACTGTTATTTACACCCAATTCCTTTTTTTGGCACGGGTCGGGTTTTTGCTTTTTACATGACAACATTCAGTTTGCAATCTATGAATTACTCCGTTGCTACGGAAACGCTACGTAACGCAACGCAATTCATTCTACTTGCCAGATTCGAATCATTTGAATAAAATATATGTGTCCAATCCTAAACTGCTAATTGTTCCCTCGGTATTATCCCATTGTTTAAAGCATTTCAGGGTTAATTTTGGACGAGCATTTACAACAGACTTCAAATAAAGGAAACTGAGGATGCTTGACAATTTTAGCAAATAACTTTTCAATGATTCACTTTTGGCTGTTGAAACATTTCATCCTCAGACAAACTTAGGAACTTCTTCAACCAAAGTAGCCAGTTTTCGTAATATTATGACCCGTCTGTTCTAAGAATAAGTTTCGAAATCAGTCTTCAATTCATAGTTTCTTTTCGAGCATCGAAAAAGTTCCGACCGTCTTGACTGTCATCATTACATCGCAATCGGTAATTTCTCGAGAAAGTGAACCAAGTTCTTTTTAATTGCACTTCCCTTGCCCTAGACTGATGACTGGCTGCTTTTCATTCGTCCAACCGCGTGATTCGAACATAATTTGTGGGAAACCACCTGCCAAGCATGCCGAACTGGTTCGATGTTTCTTCAGGCAAAACTTTTAATGGGTCACGTTTTTGACATTAATGGATAACTTTTTGACTAATGATCGCTGGATTATCGCGGTACAGATAAATCCGAAGCAATATAAACGATAAACCAAGGGATTCTCGCCGGTGTCTTGGAATGACCTGCACCACGTTCAAGCGATGCCAGAAGGGAAACGTACAAATTATGGCACAGCAAACATCATCGAAGCAAAATGAATTCTACGAGTTGTTCGTTTTCGTTGTGAAATGTTTCCGACCGTTTGGTCTTTGTCCGGTGAAGGTATCGTATATCAAAGGAAGACCGAAGATTGAATCGAATCGATTGCTGACTGCCGTAGTGGCATTCGCACTTGCCACAGTTTGGGCCGCTTTAGTGGGGTCATTTTTCGTCAAGTATAACACACCGTTGATTACCGGGATAGCTAATCACATTCAATTCATCACCAATGTCCTAGCGGTGAGTGTCACACTCGGAGTTCCAATATTCAAGTGCACCGAACTGAATGGCATTCTGGAAGATTTCGCAGTGATCGATGAGAAGTTGAGTTATTTTAGCATGAATCTCTACCAGCCGCAATTGAAAACAAGTTTCTGGCGATGCTACGTAGTTCACATTCTGTTCCTAGTTGTATCGAGCAGCTACGATGCTCATGTGATGTTGATTATAGGGCACGACGCGCGACTTTGGTTATGGTTCTACCATATCGTCCCTTTCATGTTGTATTCGTTGGCGTTCTTGATGGCTTTCACCAAGATCAAGTGGGTCAAGATCCGCATCCAGCAGCTGAATCGCTTGATCGAACAATACTATCAGTATCCCCTGCTGGAGAAAATCGAAAATAAATTCAAAATTTCCTCGGTCGTCACCATGAAGATTGAAGATTTAGAAGAAAATACCATTGAAACAACCGAAGAGCTAGCCATTGGTAATCGCATATTACCGATCGTATCCAAGACGATTGATTTGGCAACACGACTGGAGTCGTACAATGGCTTACTGTTTCTGTTCGGATACTTGGCCCTGTTTTGTGTGTCAACCATTCAGGTGTACTATTGCTATCTCTATGTTACACTTGGATCTCCTGAAGGAGGTTTTTCCATTAACTCACTGGCTCTATCGTTGGTGATCATAGCGGGAAACTTGATATCGATCCTGGCACTACCATACATTTGCGAGGAAGTTGGTAACGAATCGAAGACCTTGATGTCCTATCTGTCGAAACTGTCCATGAAGCATGGTCACAACATGCAATCATCGATTTGGTTCCCCAATTTGATCTCCAGCATTAAATTTTCCGCCGTGGGGTTCTTCGACGTTAGCTACAGCATGCTCTCTGGGGTGAGATTGCGCCAAATGGAAAGCGAATCGATTTGCAGCTATAATGTTTCCTTTTCTGGTGCAGTTTTTTGCAGGACTGATCACGTACCTGATTATATTCATCCAGTTCAACTCGATAACTCCCCTACAAAAAGGAACCAGACAATCCGTACGTAGTGCAGAAAACGATTGAATTAGTTTGTTATGTGTTATGCTTGTGGATGTGAAACAGATAAATAAATATAAATAAAAATGTGTTCAATATCTTTTATTAGCTTTTTAACCAGCGTTAGGGGTGCACACATCGAAATTGTACATAAATTTTATCCGTGCTAGATCGTACTGAAGCTACCGTCCGTAACATACCATTGTTGAATACGGAGCCACTATATCACAGCAAAAAAAAAATCTTGAGATATCACATCAGTTTTGCTGCATATCAGTCGCGTCGTGAAATTGATGTACAAATTACATCCTTTCCACGCATCAAATTAGCCGCCGCAGCTTGAAAGTGGGTGTAGCTATCGCTAGAACTGGATCAATAGATGAATCATATATTTAAATAAAGCTGTGTAAAAAAATCATTTTAAAGCGTTGAGAACACTCTAGCGTCACCTAAGCGGGTTACTACAGTCAGTGGTGAATAATATACATATCTAGATAAGTTTTATGTTCACCACTGACAGCAGTGTGGGAACTTTGCGATAGCAGCGCATCACGATGTTGCCACTTGTATTGCCATTTCAAATGACCGTTAAATTCCTTACACAGCTTTGGAACTGGACTTGGATGTCCGTTTTCTGTGACAAAAGTATGCACTATGCATATAGAAAGATTAGCTGCAATATTTGACTTATCCAACAGAAACGATGTAGATATTTGCAATGCAGTTAGTTATTCTCCATTTTCTCGGCAATACAGGGTTTCAGGGTGACTTTGAGTATAATCGGCAAGTTCGTTCTATCCATCATGAATTAGTTATGTCGAAATGACATTTTCAGCACTGGTCTGCAGTGTAGAGCTTGCTTACAATTTTGCGTGCATGATATTCTTTTATTTCAATCGAATTACATGGAATAGAAATTTCAACGTTCCAAGATATTTATGTTAAGTGTTGTTTTAGAATTAATTGTCATCGTAAGTGAAGATTTAGCCTATGTTGAAATACACTTTAACAAAATCTAAAAAAAAAGAAAAATCTTTCTGTGCACCGTATTTTTAAACTAAGCACTTTATTCCACGTAATGCCACATTTGTTGTTGCTCTACGATGAAAAGATAAAGCATAATATTTGATGAAAATAGTTAACAGTTCTTTTTTTATTCTTAATCACTTAACCTAATTTACCGCTCTATTGTCCACTGGGGCACTACGTGAGCAATTTCAATTGACAGCTGCACTTACATTTTGTACAGCGCCTAGATTCTATTCTACTTTATCGAACTGGTTGCCTTTCAGCTGCTTTCACTTTTTTCTACTTTATACCTAGTAGAATGATGAGCACAAGGATGATGATGGTTGGCCGTTGTTTCTTTCCAGTCCGATTGGGTGTCCATTATGAGAAGCAGTTCGCCGATGTCCAGTTATCCGGGTCCGTTTGAGCCATGGGGCTCAGAAGAGGGTCAGTGTCAATTGCTCTCGGGGGAAAAGCAACTGACGAAAAATTGCAAGTGCCGGGGCTGGGAATCAAACCCATGACTATCCGCATATGAAGCGAACGTGTGACCAACTACGCCACGGGCCCCGGCAGTTAACAGTTCTTCGCGGGTAAAAAATGAAGGTTAATTATTTGGCCTAGTTAAGCTTTGAAAGTGGAATGGAAAATTAATGATCTATGAAGTATTTCTACATAATTTATCTAACATATGGTGGTAGACGCATGTACACCTCGTCCCAATTAGAACCACTAATGTAACTTGGAATAGCACTCATCAGCATGGTTTTCCCTCGACGATGATGGCTTCAGTGTATGATCTTTGCACATGCAGCACAAAGTTATTTAGCTAGATACCCACGCAGATTGCACAACTGTGCGGTCTGGGTAATCCGCTTGTTATTCACATCAACACTCTCGTGGCCTTCGCAGCTGTACCACTGTATGGAGCGAGCGCATTATCCTTTCATACAGAGAACGAAGTGATGCTGATGAAAAGGCAACACTGTCTCAGCAGCAGCATGTAATTTACCCTGTATTCCCAAGGACCTCGTTTCGGTTTAATAATCAGTCCCGGGGCGGAAGATAGGCATCGCGCATCGCCGGATTCATTGCCGCCGCCGCCACCGCCCAATCAATACGTGATGAGGCCGGTTTGTGCGGGTCGTGCGCGCAAAAACCCACTGAAGCATGTCATAATTGAATTATCACTTTGTTCCTTTCAATCCGAATCCGATGGGGCGATGGTGAGGGACTGGATGGGGATGGGGATGGTCGCAAGCAATTGGAACAACTGACCATTGTTGTATCATGCTAATTAGATTAATTTGACCACACAATTTGATTAAGCGATCGATTGCGGTTAGTTTCGGGGAATGCTGGGAGGAAAAATTGGCATATGATACAGTTGTAAAGCGTGGGGGCAGTCAAATTGTTGGCATTCTTCGAAATAGTCCGGCCATATTTGAAGGAAATTAGCTAATTATGTACATGGCTGCACTCAATTCGTGAACACTACTGCACTTTTGTATTGCGATCTCTGTTCGTTATCAAAGGAGTGAAAGCTTATTGATCTACGTACACTGGACCCTCTTTGTATGCACTCAGCTGAAAATGTGGCATTTTATTAATTGGGTTTGAGGAGACTAAGCTGAAGTGATTAGGCAATCCATGATCTCAGATGTTAGTTGATGATAGGATCCAAGAAACTCAGATGTCATGCAAGAATTCCAGCAGCGCAAGTTTTGGCTATAGGGAAGTTAATTTGATGTAATTCTAACATTATGTTGGAAATACATCGCTGTAACTTCTATTCAACCAAAACTTTTTTAAATCACTTATTACATAATTTACAGCTCCTTTGTCCACTAGGGCACTGCGTGAGCGATTCCAATTGGAAGCTGTACTTACACTTTGTACAGCGCTTAAGGACAAGGTATTTGGAGTACATAGCTCAAAATTTCTAGAGCACCGTTTTTTAGAACCGTTGAACGGATTTGGATAAAAATGCATCACGCTAATTGTTCAGTGGTTGTCAACAGCGTGATGCATTTTCATCCAAATCCGTTCAACGGTTCTAAAAAACGGTGCTCTAGAAATTTTGAGCTATGTACTCCAAATACCTTGTCCTTAAATGTATTCTATTCTAATTCAACTATATTGAACTGGTTGCCGTTGCGCTACTTTCACTTTCTACCCTATCATTGTAGAATGATGAGCCCGAGGATGTTGATGTGTGGCTGTTGACTGTTCATTTTCCAGTCCGATTCGGGGTCCATTATTAGTTGCCGTTCGCCTATGTCCATGTGTCCGGGTTCATTTGTGCCATGGGCTTAGAAGACGGTCAATGTCAGCTGCTCTCAGGGGAAAGATCAACCGACGAAAACGCCGGGGCTGGGATCGAATCCTTGACTATCTGCTTATGAAGCAAATGTGTGACCGAATGCGCCATGGGCCCCGGTATCAACCAAAACTTAAAGGGTGAAAGTAAAAGGATGGAAAAGAGGTTACAATTCGGGTTTGAAGCTATTTATAGCGAGAGGGTAGACATTTCGGGGATTCCAGGGGGCATCGATGGGGTTCAGAGCGATTTCTTTGTGAATTCATAGGGTGGGTAGAGCAACTTGGCAGCATTTTTTCTCATACAATGTATTATATTTAAATTTGTATTTTTATTTGGTGTGATATTGTAAACAATATTTAGTGTAATTTGTATTAACAGACCTTGTTAGAATGTTTATATTTATATTCATGATTTATATTTCAAAGTTTTCTGATTATTAGCCAAAACAGCGACAAGTTAATCTGAAATAGTGTTTCATAAAGCGTTAGTGATAAATAGAATTATTTTCACGTAAAGAATATCGTTACTATATTTGACAGGAATATAAAAACTATTTCTTACCTGTCCACATTTTCAGCGAGCGAAATCGAGTTGAATTGAATAAATATTATGAAATACGTGAACAACCCTACAAAAAACTACATAAAAAATCATCATCATTGCTTGATTTTAACCGGAATCAAACTTACTCCAAATAGCATACTGTAATCGATATCAAAGAATCCTGCTGCAGAAAATTTTATACTGAGCATCAAGTTCGGGAGCCACTTCCATGAATCGATTTTCAACGATAACTTTGCTAGACTGGCTACAAGGGTCTTAGATTCATTGCTGACTTCTTCGCAAATGTACGGAAGTGCTACGATTGCCATCAAGTTTCTCAGCATGATCATCAAAGATAAGACGAGTGCATGAATCAAAACTCCATGTTTTGAATTTTCATTCGCTACATAGAGATACGAATGGTACATTTGAATAGCTGTCTCCGAAAAAAGTGCTACGTATCCAAAAAGCACTACAAGTCCGTAGTACGATCCCAACCGAGATGAGATTTCCACGATTTTGATAATAATGCTTTGTATGCGGTTGTTCATGGTAATCTCTTCGATAGTATCAACTGCATTTGCTTTTTTATCCATAACAGACGTGTTACAGACGGAGGAAAGTTCCATTATATTTTTTCTGCAATCCAGCTTCAAATATTGTCCAACAAGTTTATTGACAAGTTGTATGCGATTATTCACCCATTTGATCAAGGTAAATGCCATCAGGAATGCTAATGAATACAGTACAAACGGGAGGATTTGAAAAATCCACAACCATAATATCGCTTCACTTTGAAGGATAAATATTACGAAAGCATCGTACAGGATCAGCACAACAAGAAACAGAAGAAGTACCATGAAGTAGCGACAAAACTGGGCTTGAGATTTCTGTTGGTCCGAACGTAGATCGAAAAACTTCAATTCACCATCGATCACAGTGAAATCTTCCTGGATGTCGTTGAGCTCCGTACACCTGAAAATTGGAACTCCCATAGCAACAGTCAACGCGAGAACGTTGGAAATGAACTGTACGTGGTTGGCAACTCCGGTGATTAACGGTGTTCGAAAGTTAACAAAAAACGATCCTATCAGTGCGGCCCAAATGGAAAGAAGAATCAGAATCACTGGGACACTTAGCGTTTGGCTCCGTTCAATCTTAGGTGTGCCTTTGGTATGAAATATTTTTACGGGACAAAGTCCAAACGGTCGGAAACACTTCACGACGAAGATGAAAACTGTATTGATTTCGATGTTTCCTGGTGGCATTTTGGACTTCATCTGATAGAGGTTCACTCGAATCGATAATATTCATAACATCAAACATGCGTGTGCCAGTAACAAAGAACGCTGATTGCTAGATGTTGTTTCATTAGGCGTCAATGAAAAGGTACATTAAAAGTTTTTGGGAAACATTTATGAAGTTGTCTAAAGAATATCGTAATTGACTACTCTCTGTGTCTACTTTATTTTCAGACCTGGATGTATTTCCCCAAAACTTGTGTTCTTTTGGCCACCGTAGCTTTTTGTTCATGGTTCTTTTCTGAATTTTTAAAAGTTCTTCAGTTTTGCCAATCATCAACCATTTTTACTGTTTACAACAGATAGCCGGTGTAGTATACCTGGCTACGTCTATGCATTTAAATCTACTATGCGAGGTCCATGGACCTACGATGTCAAACGGTGATGAGAGATTCAGAGAGCAGACTTCACCTGTACCTGAACTCGTCGTATCGATGACTTCAGGAAGATTGGCCGGCTTTTCGGGCCCGTATGAAGTTGATCACCAATATTAACTTCTTTTCCCGATCAGCCTAGATAGCTGTAAAATGTCGGTAGCGGTTGGTCTAACTGGCTAAGAATAGCACTACGGACCGCCTGTTCCAGTGGTGGGAGTCCACTGATCAGGTGACCTCTAATTCAAGGTATTATGCGGCTTTATGCTTACTGTGCCTTGGAATGAATGGTTAGGGGGGGTCTTATAAAAACCTAATCGCAAACGGATCCTGTGGAGTACCAGGGCACCCTCCACAGTATTTGCCCTAACTGTGCTAACCGGAGCAATAGCGCGGTGGACCTTGTGTTTCTCCGAGACAATCAGCTGCCCTTCTTCAATCTCATACTTGAGGCTGAATAAGGGCGAGATTATGCAGATGTTATTAATTAGTATAAATTTTCACCTAGGTACAGGGGATGGCCAGAATGTTTGGGATAGGCAACTTTTTTTCTCCCACAAAAAAATCAACATACTGTAACTTTCCATAGAGTGCATAAAAAAATCTGAAATTTTGACTGTTTGTCAACCTATTATATGTGCATCATTGGTACAAATTTGGGCTCGATTAATTAATTTTTCGCGAAGTTGGAACCGTTTGGGTAAAACACTATTTTTTAGACAACTCATTTTTGGGCAGTCATATCTCGGAAACCAATGAACCGAGTAGAATGATTTTTTAAACGTTTATCAACGATATATTGATACTTAATACGACGTTATAATATGTAACATTTTTTCACGGCGAATTAAGTTATACCAGGTTGAAATTTTTACCCATATAGAGGAAAATAAGTCAAATTTACAATACCACACAAAAATTACTAAATGTGTTCTTCCTTCAATGTAAATAGGCTCTAATATATCTGTTGGCGCGGTAACTACGGATGGTTACTGTGGGGTATGAACAAAGCTGAGTAGCATTTCCCATTCCCATGCGTGTATTTCCCCTAGCAAGCATCAGTGACAGCCAGCACCATGACGGGGTCGTCGTCAGTGTGATGCTGCCTCATTGACGAGTGGACTGTTGGCGGAGCAAGACGCCATCACCGTGAGGTTCCGTATTATGCCAAGTGATTCTACTGCAGTTTGCTAAGATGGCTGGGAACGGATTGTTCCAGTGAGTTGCCCGGTATTCACATTGGCGATCCTGCCAGGAGTGCATCATAATCAATAACAAGTTAATCATAAAATAGGTAGAATCACTTGGCATAAAAACAGAGAGAGAAAACAAATCGTTTTGGTGTGTGAAGTGTGTGGTGGTGCTGCAAACACAGTGAAGTGGGTGTTGCAATTCTGCGGTTCCTGACGGAAGCTAGAGCGCGGAAAGTTTTTGTCATGCCAACCGCGTTCTGTTTTAGCCTTGGTTCTAGCACAAACACATGAACAAAGGCGCGGTGACGTGGTTGATTTTTGTTGTCGACTGGTAGCACGCTGTGGATAGGTGGTCGGTCGATGATTGCATGCATGTTTCTTCATGTTCTTGCTCGGCATGGATGGTCGCGCTTTCGTTGATTCCTCGGATCGTACATGCTCGTGTTGTCGCTCGGTTGAACGGTAAATGCAAACAGGTTGATGTGCATGATGGTAGAGGTGTTTGACTATTGTGAATGTTGCCGTAAAATTCTCGCGGCGTTGGTTGGTTGGGTTGGTTTTTGCTCGGGTTTTTGGTTGGGCTTATTAATGGCGTTTCGAACCGCCGAAAATTTTTCTGCATAAGGAAAATGCAGGGACGTGTAATGAAAACCGTCCAAGGAAACGGCATTTTTTGGATAACCGCCGAAAATTATTCTGCATAAAGAAAATGCAGGGACGTGTAATGAAAACCGTCCAAGGTAAAGGCGTTGTTGGATAACCGCCGACAATTTTTCTGCATAAGGAAAATGCAGGGACGTGTAATGAAAACCGTCCAAGGAAACGGCATTTTTGGATAACCGCCAAAAATTATTCTGCATAAAGAAAATGCAGGGACGTGTAATGAAAACCGTCCAAGGTAAAGGCGTTGTTGGATAACCGCCGACAATTTTTCTGCATAAGGAAAATGCAGGGACGTGTAATGAAAACCGTCCAAGGAAACGGCATTTTTGGATAACCGCCAAAAATTATTCTGCATAAAGAAAATGCAGGGACGTGTAATGAAAACCGTCCAAGGTAAAGGCGTTGTTGGATAACCGCCGACAATTTTTCTGCATAAGGAAAATGCAGGGACGTGTAATGAAAACCGTCCAAGGAAACGGCATTTTTGGATAACTGCCGAAAATTATTCTGCGTAAAGAAAATGCAGGGACGTGTAGTGAAAACCGTCCAAGATAAAGGCGTTGTTGGATAACCGCCGAAAATTTTTTTCTGCATAAGGAAAATACAGGGACGTGAAATGAAATCCGTCCAGGGAAATGTTATTGAAAAACTGCCGAAAATTATTTGCATCAGGAAAATGCAGCGATGTGTAAAGAAACCCGTCTAAGGAAATGGCGTTGCATGATAACTGCAGGGACGTGTAATGAAAACCGCCCATAAAAATTGCATATCGTAAAACAGTTTAAAATTCGAAGTACGCAATGAAAACATATCTACTGAAAATATGTTGTAGAACCTCTTTTGAACTCGTTTTGTAGAATCTATTTTCGTATAATGAAGGACATTTGTGTGTTATATATGGTCCATCTGTACCATCACATTGAAGCATTGAAAATGGAGTTGTATGATATACGGAATCTTTAGTCTGATAAATCTCAAATTCGTTAATCTCTTGTTTTTTTTTCTTTTTTGACAAATAATTCTTACAAAATATGTTCGTTTTCGTTGAATGCGTCGAATTTTCGCAATCGTGAATAACGATTGATTTGAGTGAGAGAAAAACAGAGCCGGCTACATAACGAGACGTGCGCTTGAAGGAGAGAAGACGCATCACCCAACTGCGTGTGTTGTAGTTATTTTTATTGGAGCTCGGCAAAACCCCATAGATGATTGGTTAGCATTGCAACACAGCAATAAAATATGAAAGTTAAACAGCACGTAAATTGAAGATCAACTGAAATTTGCGGCAGAAAAATGTAAATCACCAACATTGAACGTCAGCCGAGCAGTCCGCTGCTGGTCAGACGGTTTGTTTACAGATTTTAAAGCATATTCGCTTTAAATTTACATGCATATGCTATAAATCATGCCAGCCACTCTCCGTCGTCAGCTAAACGAACGGCTGCTCGCAGCTGTGGCGGTTTCTTCGTTGTCTCTCTCAGTACTCTCTGCAGCAGCCGGAGCATGTCGGGAATGCGTGCATTATGGTAGAAGCAGTTTCACTTTGACTGTCAGCTTTTCAACAAGCTGAGATAGCCGAGAGAGCTCGGGCGTGTTACTATCACGCCAAGGATCTGAGTTCAATTCTCGCTCGGAGCTTAATTTTTCTTTATATTTTCCAACAAATATCTGCAATGTAATTTTAAGATCGCACAAAAATTTCCATCATATATGACGGGGTCCTTTTGTTACATTCGATCCGTCATAAATTTACAGGTTTTTTTCGAACTGTGAAGTTATCAATCAAATGATATAGGTTCGATATTAACAAAAGCGCGTTTACTAAACAAAAAAGGTAAATGTGTCCATTCGTCTTAATTCTTGTATCTTGAAGTGTATCTTGTTGCATTGGTGCCATAAGGATGAAGAGAACGAAATTGAGGGTTTGAGCGTAAAAATAACAAGCCTTTTAGTCGAAAACTTTTTTTTTTCGGAGAAGAGGGAGAATGTGGGGTATGAACAAAGCTGAGTAGCATTTCCCATGCGTGTATTTCCCCTAGCAAGCATCAGTGACAGCCAGCACCATGACGGGGTCGTCGTCAGTGTGATGCTGCCTCATTGACGAGTGGACTGTTGGCGGAGCAAGACGCCATCACCGTGAGGTTCCGTATTATGCCAAGTGATTCTACTGCAGTTTGCTAAGATGGCTGGGAACGGATTGTTCCAGTGAGTTGCCCGGTATTCACAGTTACCCTAAGCGAAGTGGCAGAACTTGTAAACAATAGGTGGATTGCATAAGCGGTCAAGCAATTGAATTGCTTGCTGAAATTTAGTAGTATTTTAATTGAATTGAGTTAATCTAGAAGATTTAACCGCAAATAGTGAGTGGAAAGAAGCACTGTGAATTGTGAGAACATATTATATTATAGAATAATTTGAATTATTAATGAATAAACCTATTTATAGTTTAAGCTGATCCTCATATACGCTGTGTTTGATCTGCTCTAAAAAAGCTGTGCTACGATTGGATCGCCACCACCACAACAAACTTAAAAATTCACAACACTCTTGCCGCTGCTGACCGTTGCAAATGGAGACAATAAAGGCGAAATCTTCAGCGCAAATGATGAAGCTGCAGATAGAATTTTGGGACACCGAACGTTCGATCAAATTGAAAGCGATTGCGGACCGAGAGCGTGTAGACCTATTGTATGCACGAAAACAATTTGATCTTAAGCGATCCCAATTAATGCGTGGTTCGATTGATAAGTATGACCAGGACTCCGCCGAATTGGACGATGCATCGAGCGAGGCATCGGGCGATATAATCGATACTACACCCCGAGCTACACCCCCAGTGGATACCGTTGAGGATTCTGCTACAATCGGTAGTTCAATATCAGCTAGAAATGGAAATTGTGTACCTACATCACAACAAGTTTGTGCTAGACAAGTGATGTCGGCGGACTTGCCCGTGTTTACAGGCGATCCTGAAGATTGGCCTGTGTTCTATAGCCAATACAACAATAGCACGCAAGCGTGTGGCTACAGCAACGCCGAAAATTTAGTGAGACTGCAGAGGTGCTTGAAAGGGAAAGCTTTAGAGTACGTTCGCAGCAGCCTGATGTTACCCGAATTAGTACCGAAAGTGATTAAAACGCTTGAAATGTTGTATGGACGACCAACGGTTTTGATCAATTCGTTGATTAACAAAATCTACGATTGCGCCACCGAACATTGAACATTTAGAAACGGTGATAGAGTATGGAATGGCAATACGGAATCTTTACGACCATCTAATAGCAATGAATCAAAAGGAACACCTTAGGAATCCAACGTTGCTTCAAGAGCTGGAAGCAAAACTACCCGGAGAGATGAAAATGGAATGGGCACGATGCAAAAGAGATCATGCCCCAGCGTCTCTGAAAACACTGAAGGAGTTCATGAATGAGCGCGTGGAAGCAGCATGTGAGCTCACATCTGTAGGAGTAAAATCTGATACGGTTTATGACGATTTGGTTTTTGAAAATGAAACACGAGGAGATACCCGATCGAAATGCTGTTTAGTTTGCAAGAGGCAAAATCACCAGGTTAGAGATTGTGCAGCGTTCCAGTCGTATGCAATCAATCATCGATGGAGCTTAGTTGGAGAACTGAAACTGTGCAGAAGTTGTCTTGGTCGTCACAGCACCAGGGTTTGCCCAGACGCATACGAGTGTGGTGTGAACAGATGTCAGTTGCTTCATCATCCATTGTTACACCAGAGCAGAGTACAACAGGGTCACCAGTGAGATACGCGCCCCACGATAGTTAATAGTAACACTTCGTGGAATACGAAGAATTACGGGGGTGGGAATGTTGGCGCGGTAACTATGGATGGTTACCCTAAGCGAATTGACAGAACTTGTAAACAATAGGTGGATTGCATAAGCGGTCAAGCAATTGAATTGCTTGCTGAAATTTAGTAGTGTTTTAATTGAATTGAGTTAATCTAGAAGATTTAACCGCAAATAGTGAGTGGAAAGAAGCACTGTGAATTGTGAGAACATATTATATTATAGAATAATTTGAATTATTAATGAATAAACCTATTTATAGTTTAAGCTGATCCTCATATACGCTGTGTTTGATCTGCTCTAAAAAAGCTGTGCTACGATTGAATCGCCACCACCACAACAAATCAAGATAACTTGAGAACAGAAGTGGAAAATCTTTGGATATCAACACTAAAATTTATTGACATTGATGTAAAAAAATAACATTTTTTCGAGAAAAATCCAAAAAGTTTCAATCCATGATAATTTTTTACAATTTTTAAAAAGTACTCATGTTTTAATAGTTTGTGAAGCATTTACATATTGTTAGTGTACGTACAAAATTTCATTCAATTCGGTTCACTGGTTTCCGAGATATGACACCTCAAAAGTGAGTTGTTTGAAAAATATTGTTTTACACGAACGGTTCTAACTTTGCGAAATATTAATCAATCGAGCCCAAATTTGTACCAATGATGCACACATAATAGGTTGACAAACAGTCAAAATTTGAGATTTTTTGATGCGCTCTACGAAAAGTTATAGCTCGTTGAACTTTTTTATGAGAGAAAATAAAGTTGCCTATCCCAAACATTTTGGCCATCCCCTGTATATGGTTTCGCATTATGCGTTTTACACAGTGTATTCTGTGCATCATCACCTTTGGCGCACTCAAAACGATACCGATCCAGCTTTATTGTTGCTGTCCTTTTTTTTGTGCTGTGATTGTTAAGAGTTTAATCTTGCCTAGTTTGGGCAGTGGCTACGGTTAGGATAGCTCAGATCAATCTTCAGCACAAAAGAACAGCAACGATCAATCTTTGCAGACTTATGCAAAATGGTACAGCCCAAGTGGCGTTAGTACAAGAACCTTACTTTCGTAAGGGGAATTTCTATCTAGGAAACCATGTGTTTGCTACTTTCAGTAAAAATGAAATGGCAAACTCACGTGTCATGCCTCGAGCATGTGTGCTTGTCAACAACGCAATCATTGCTACACTCATCTCTGGACTAACTACTTGAGATGTATGTGCTATCACAATCGATGAATCTGTTGGAAATCTCAACAGGAAGTACGTTTATTGTACGGTTTATTTACCGCATGATGAACCATCCCCAACGGATGCTTTCGAGCAAGTCAACTATAACCTCTATAGCCAACTATAACGTTGCATGGAGCATGATTACCAAGCGTTATGATAACAGCAAGGAACTTAGGAAGAGGCAAATCAAGTCTCTTTTTGGTTTGCCTCACCTCGTCAAGAAATCTGTTTTCGAACTGCAAGCGTTAGTGAAAGGTTTTGAGAGGAGTGTACAGATTCTAGACCAGATTGTTGAGGTGGCAGAATACAAGAATCTGCTTTTGGTCAACGTGCTATCTAGCCGTTTGGATACAGTTACTCGTCGGTCGTGAGAGGAGGAACAGTCTTCGACCAAGGACAAGGATACTATTAAGGAGTTGGATGTATTCTTGCAACGTCGCATAAGTGTTAGCATCGATACCATCGAGATCATCGGATAGTAAGGTTTCACAAAAAATGCACCGAGGCTAAGGGCCCTGGTAAAGGCGAGTTTCAATTCTGCTGAAGTTTCGTCGCAACCGTCCGCCAGCTGCGTATGTTGTTCGGAAGATCACTTCTTGTATTAGTGTCCAGTATTCCGTGGATTGTCTGTTAGGGATCACAAGGGTGTATTACGGAAGCACTCCCTATGCGGAAACTGCATTAGATCCGGACATCAAGAGAAGGACTGTCGGCCAAAATACTCTTGTCGAACGTGCAAGGGGCGACAACATACACTGATGTGTTTTAAGCATGGTTCGGACACTGTCTCCATGGTCGGAAACATCGCTTCATCGTCTCCTTCGGATAATGCGCAAGCCACATCTAGTTCAATAGATTACTGTGGCGAACGTGGCGACCTCGGAAACATCGGTGTGCAACGCTGCAGGAACGTCGTCACAAGTGTTCCTCCTTCCTCGCTGCAGCAGTAATAGTCGTCGAGAACAAAGAAGGCAACCAATATGGAGCACGCACTCTTCTGGATCCGAGTGCAATTTTGTTCGGTCAAGGTCCAAGAAAACGGTCAGACATCATCGGCGGTGAAACACCAGGTTCAGATCAAGGTTCGATCAAGGCTTTCATTATTCGCTCGGTTGATAAATTTTCTGGTTTTTGCCAAAAGTAGCGTTTAACCTTCCAGCTTCCACGGTGGATACTCGGAGACTGACGATTCCAGATGTATGCTAGCAGATCTTGGTTTCTTCAAATCATCTGGAGTGAATATGATCCACGGCATTGAACTCTTCTTCAGCTTGTTTGACATCGATCACAAAATTTCGCTCGGAGATAACCTGCCCACGTTGCTCGATTCAGTGTTTGGTTGGGGGGTATGTGGTACCATGACAATGCCGGAGGCAGTAACTCAGGTCAACTATAATCTATCGGTAAAGGATCGCCTGGAGGATTTATTCACGCGGTTTTGGGAATGCGAGGAGGTCGTAGATCAAATCACATCTTCCCCTGATGAACTCATTTGCGAGGAGCAATATCAGCGGTCCGTTCAAAGAGCCAAAGATGGTACATCGTTGGTCTTCCCAAGGACGATGTCAAACTAGATCGACTAGGTACGTCGAGGGACATCGCTCTACGTTGGTTCTATGCAGGTTGGATAAGGATTCCAAGTTATGTCAACAATATGTCGCGTTCATGGACGAATACCTACAGTTGTAGCACATGAAAGAGGTTCAGGAAATATCAGGCGACGGTATGAGACGGTGCTACCTACCGCACCATTCCGTGGTGAAGGAAGCGTCCACGACAACCAAGGTTCGGATCGTGTTCGACGCGTCGTGTAGGACATCAAGTGGCATATCGCTCAACGACGCGCTCTACGCTCTATCCAGGAGGACTTACGAGCGATTATTATGAGTGGGCGGGCAAGTCAATTCATGGTTGTGGCGGACGTGGAGGAAATGTTCCGCCAAAACTGGACACGGCCTGAAGATCGGCATCTTCAGTGTATTCTCTGGCGTTCTTCACCCGTAGACAACGTCAAAACGTACGAACTAGCTACGGTCACGTACGGAACTAAACCGGCTCCATTTCTGGCTACGAGGACTCTACACCAACTTGCCACCGACGAAGGTCTTCGGTTTCCATCGGCTGCCGTAGCTATCAAGGAGGACACCTACATGGATGATGTAATTACCGAAGCGGATGAAGTCGAGAAGGCAGTCAATCTTAGGCTGACCATCCGTCCCGTATTTAACGGGACAACTAAATTTTCAAACACTCGTCACTGGAGCATAGTTAACGTTTTTGACTAAATTATTCATTCTTTCCAGCTGAAATAGCATTGTTAACAACATGAAGTTCTGTTTTTGGACATTGATTTGTTTTTGTTGAGTTTCCAAAATGTGTTCCGTATTTAAACGGGACAAATCTGGCCTGCCTAGTCAATCTACGCACCGAGCTCCAAGGATTGACGAAGGCGAGGGGCTTTCATCTGCGGAAATGGTTGATTTTTGAAATTTCAAATCTTGCTTAAGTGGATGATTCTCAGCATTGAGCAGGGCATTTTGCAAGAACGCCGAATAAGAACTTTGCAAAGTTAGAGTTCGCTACTGATCCGGTTGGCACAAGAAAGTGTGGAGCGCAGAAAGCGTGATAGGTGGACCCGGTGGAGCTTACTGAGTATTGTGGCGTACTATTGTTGATTATGTCTTATCTCAATGGCATGTTGAACAAATAAATATCTGTACTGTGCGTATTTCTATAACTTCCATAAACAACGTAAAACCCATTCACCGTGCATGAGCGTGACATGTTCGCAAATCATCCGTCACTAATATGATGGCGGTATTCATGCTCCGAGCTTCGGTTACAGAATGTTTTGCAATATTTTCCGGATCAATTCATCAGTTTACAGCTAGCTGAGGAGCGTATCAACATGCACTTCTCGCCTTCTTCACCCTGCTGCTGCAATGGAGCCGTGAACTAGGGTATTGGTTCCCTTCTTAAGCATGTGGCTCCCATTTTCATCCTACGAAAAACAAAGGATTTAAGCGCTGTTTGTTTTGTTTCTTATTTTTGTATTTTTTGTTAGAAGTGAGCACCCATGAAAACAAAAAGAACGGAATCAATCGGTGCCGTAATCGCTTGTTTTCGAATAGGATGAATATGGGAGCGTGAGATTAATTATGGAACACATACCCTATAAACTCATAAAATTAATAACAAGTTCCATCGCATATCGCTCTCACATGTCACTGACGGCGACACATTCGATCAAAACTCCACTCGCTGCTGCTGCTTATCGTATACCTAGGTACCTACCTATTACTGCTTCACGGCTGCTGGCAAGTACAGTCGAGTCTCTTACTAAACGAATTCCTATTAAACGGACTCCTATTAAACGAACTCCTACTAGACAGGGGTGAGCGTTATAGGAGACTAAGAGCTTATGGGATTTCGGCATTTTGGGGGTGTGGCCTATTATCTCGGGTGTGTTAAGAGTTAACGCAATACTTTCTTCGGCAAAGTTTTAGGGCTTGATAAGATCTACCATTTAGAACTTTGGTTCATATGATTAGTTGGCAATTTGGCCGCTAGAGGAACCATCAACAATTTGATGCTAAATTGCACTACAGGAACCATATCAGGTTGTCAAGCAAACGTTACGATATGCGAGCGACAGCTCAAGAACCTGATAATCTGGAAGGTTAGTGTCTTCGGGAAAGTTGTTGGGTACGCCAATAACTTACTGACGATGCGTTGCGAAGTTCGAAATTCCTCCACAGGGCGGCGCTAGTGAGCAAGTAAAATTTCCAAACCTCATATCTCAGAATCCCGATAACTTAGGAAGATGGTGTCTTCGGCAAAGTTGATCAGTATGACATGAACTTACATAAAAATAAACACTTGTTTCGCAATTCTGCCACTAGGTGGCGCTAGTGAACATGCAAATTTTAGAAATCTCATAGCTCAGAATCCTGATAACTTAGAAAGTTGGTGTCTTCGGCAAAGTTGATCAGTATAACATAAACATACATAAAAATAAACACTTGTTTTGCAATTCTGTCACTAGGCGGCGTTTACCGGGTTTTTTCGTCTTTTTTCGATTTATCTTGGCGGTTTTTCGGCTTGGCAAAACTAGTGTCGCTCCCCCCGATAACTTAAAGTTGGTGTCTTCGGAAAAGTTGATCAGAATGACATGAACTTACATAAAAATAAACACTTGTTTCAAAATTCTGCCACTAGGAGGCGCTAGTAAACTTGCATATTTTAAAAATCTCAAAGCTCAGAATCCTGATAACTTAGAAAGTTGGTGTCTTCGGCAAAGTTGATCAGTATGACATAAACTTACATAAAAATAAACACGTGGTTCAAAATTCTGCCACTAGGAGGCGCTAGTGAACTTGCAAATTTTAGAAATCTCATAGCTCAGAATTCTGATAACTTAGGAAGTTGGTGTTTTCGGCAAAGTTGGTCAGTATAACCTAAACTTACATAAAAATAAACACTTGTTTCAGAATTCTGTCACTAGGCAGCTTTTACCGGGTTTTTTCGTCTTTTTTTCGATTTTTTTGGCGGTTTTTCGGCTTGGCAAAACTAGTGTCGCTCCCTCCGATAACTTAGGAAGATGGTGTCTTCGGCAAAGTTGATCAGTATGACATGAACTTACATAAAAAAAACACTTGTTTCAAAATTCTGCCACTAGGCAGCGCTAGTGAACATACAAATTTCAGAAATCTCATAGCTCAGAATCCTGATAACTTAGAAAGTTGGTGTCTTTGGGAAAGTCGATCAGAGTGACATAAACTTACATAAAAATAAACACTTGTTTCGCAATTCTGCCACTAGGTGGCGCTAGTGAACCTGCAAAGCCGAAAAACCGCCGAAAAAGTCGAAAAAAGACGAAAAAACCCGGTAAACGCCGCCTAGTGGCAGAATTGCGAAACAAATGTTTATTTTTATGTAAGTTTATGTCATACTGATTAACTTTGCCGAAAACACCAACTTCCTAAGTTATCAGAATTCTGAGCTATGAGATTTCTAAAATTTACAAGTTCACAAGCGCCTCCTAGTAGCAGAATTTTGAAACAAGTGTTTATTTTTATGTAAGTTCATGTCATACTGATCAACTTTGCCGAAGACATCATCTTCCTAAGTTATCGGGATTTTGAGATATGAGGTTTGGAAATTTTACTTGCTCACTAGCGCCGCCCAGTGGAGGAATTTCGAACTTCGCAACTCATTGTCAGTAAGTTATTGGCGTACCCAACAACTTTCCCGAAGACACTATCCTTCCAAATTATCAGGGTCTTGAGCTGTCGCATATCGTAACGTTTGCTTGACAACCTGATATGGTTCCTGTAGTGCAATTTAGCATCAGATTGTTGATGGTCCCTCTAGCGGCCAAATTGCCAACTAATCATATGAACCAAAGTTCTAAATGGTAGATCTTATCAAGCCCTAAAACTTTGCCGAAGAAAGTATTGCGTTAACTCTTAACACACCCGAGATAATAGGCCACACCCCCAAAATGCCGAAATCCCATAAGCTCTTAGTCTCCTATTAAGCGGATTCCTATTGCGCCCCCCGACCAGTGATCTTTTAAGAGTCTCGACTGTATGTGGGTAATGCTCCGAAGCTATCGGCGTTTTCCCATCAACTTCAAACGTCAACCGACGTAATCGTTCAGGACTCATAACCAGGCTCATCCCTTCTTCTTCGTGCGAGAAGGAGGCGATATGGATGTAAACCTATTTCTGGTTATGATCTATTCGCATCACATCACATCTCAGGATGGAAAGAATGGTATCAGCCTTTGGCACTGCACGCTGTCAGTGTCAGGAGAATTGAAGGTTGTGAAATTTTATCTCTGAAGTTTTCCAGAATAAGAAAGTTTAAAGGTCTATTCGTAGCAATGCTAACAGCGTAGCATTCTGACAACATTCACCTAATGTAATTATTTTCTTGGAAATTTCTTTAGCATATTGAAAAGTATTTCTGAAAAGATAAATCTCTTTTACATAGATTCAAAATTTCATTTCTCCCAAACATATCAAGTCACTCAAAAATATAATTCATTCTTTCCCTGGGTGGCTTGCTGCTCAGGGTTAAGGCCATGCCCGGCGTACGGGGCCTCTCTATCTGCCAAAATGTTGGCACACAATGAAAGCGAAACAATAAAATCGAATAAGGTAATAAATAAAAATTTCGAAAGAATAAATCTCTGCTCAGATTATCATAAATATTGCGTTTGCTCTGTTCGGTTCCCCTCCCCCTTGGGCGGCGGCGTTTGGTTGGTCTATACTCTCGAAGGAGCAAGCCAGCTGTGTTGTTGTGTTTACTCACCAGTAAGCAGTCGTGGCTTGACCCAAGGTGACAGTGCTGCGCTGCTGTTTGCGATACCCGAGTACCTTCTTCTGCATGAGCCAACTCAAAATGAATACGATATTGGTAAATACAGCAACAGTATAGGCAAATCGAGTAAATGGTATATTGCTTCAATTTGAGCTTTAGAAATATACATATATCTGAGCATCGGACACATTCATTAATCGTAAATCATGCATACGGTTATGGATGGGATCGTTTTTCTTCGGATTCAATCCCGATAAATACTTGCTGTGGAGCGGACCTGGTGTGATGGTTAGAACACTTGACTCTCACGCCGAGGACCTGGGATCGAATCCCACTCCCGACAAACTCGCAAAATGTGAGTTCTTCCTTCGGAAGGGAAGTAAGGCGTGGGTCCCGAGATGAACTAGCCTAGGGCTAAAAATCTCGTTAATACAGGAAAAAAAAAAAAAATAATTGCTCAACTGAACAGCTTCTACTAACACTTAAAGCAACGTGCAAAACAATTTTCAATAAATCAGTTTGTCTTTTTGGAAAACTCCAATGCTTTATTTGTTTTGTTTTTCAGACATTCTTAACATGCGTAGCAGCAAATAAAAAATGTACCTCATAACCCACCGTAATAACAATTAATAATCAACACCATCCAGGTACGACCCACGAGTACCCGGCATTTGAAGGTTAAATTATTAAACGTGTTGGATAATATTTACTCAAAATCCATCCACTTGTAATACTTCCCCCATCACTAACAACTGGCACTTTGACTCTGTTGATGAAACATTGATTATGACGAGTTGGACAAACTCGGCACACCACGTGTATACTATACTTGTGCATTAAAAATGAGTTCGCTAGGGAAGGCTGGAATTTGAGGGAACAAGGATAACGGCAGCTCAGTAGCTCATATAACCTTTGCTGGTGAATCGACTTATTCAACTTGAATGACAAATAGAAGTGGCGCATGAAGCTGTATCAAGCATTCATGGAAGCGAAACGCGTAAAACGAGGCATTTTGTGGGCTGGTGACGTAGAAAAATGGCAAAGACGATTGGTTGAAGAAGACCTGGAAACCGTAAATATTCGGGGAATTCAAACAAACAACACGTACGACCAACGAAAGGGGGAACTCTGCGATAAGCTATACTGTAGCCATCAAGGTATAACAATGGTATAGCAATTCGACACCAATCAACATTGTCGAACGTGTAATCATCAGACTCTGTCAATTCACCACTATTGAAAATCTTCATTACAAACATCTGCGAAACTGCGGCACTGTTTTGACTCAACTGTCCAAAAGGGCAAGAGCCACGATCGAAAACTTTGACGAGGGAAATTTTTACAATACCGCAAACATGAAACAACGAGTTCTGTTTTTTTTTTCAGGCAAGTCAAGTTTCAGCTTACTGACGTCCATTATTCTCTGCGCTTATCAAACTGGTGCACCTAAAGATGAAATTTCATAACTAACCTGATAAATAAAAATCAGATTGGTTTGTTTTCGTGAATAACTCTTTAATATATAAGTTAAATATTCTGAAAACCAATAAAAATACATAAAATACGTTTTCCGTTCCGTACTAAGCATTTGGGGCAAAGTAGTCGCTTTTGAACATTATTTGTTCAAAAGCATACAAATAATGTTCAAAAGCGACTACTTTGCCCCAAATGCTTAGTACGGAACGGAAAACGGCAATGTTTTTTTTCGCATTCATCTATGGTATCTGTAATCAAAACCTACTAGTAAACAGTTTCATGATTTATATGAGAACATTTTTAAATAAACTGTTCGTGCCAGTCCTGTGTATTTCCGTGTCTGTGGTTGATGAACGCTGCACTATCAACGACGTCACTCAATGCTATAAAAACATCCACCGTATCAACATCCCATCTACGAGAAGTACTGAGAAAGCGGAGAGAAATTCATCTCTACTCAACAGGCAATCTCATCTCACGGCTGTAATTGCTGGGCCGGCATATAATGAGCAGAACTAGATACTGTAGAGTCAGTGCACATTTACCCTCGGTAGCTATCAGGCTGTATCTCTATCGGTTTTGATTCCAAACCTACGTCTTCGATTCGATTCGTCATTGTCGTTTGTTGTGATGTGTTTTTGAGAAATATATGTTATTATTTAAGTTCAACCCAATAAATTAAGTAAAAAATTAGTTAAGAATAAACTGTGTGGTGTTAGTGTTAATAAACTGTAGTGTCTCAATTCAATGTAAAAAATCGATAGTTTAGTTGCTGCCGAAAAAGATCATTGTGTGAAGACTTCATGCTGGGACCAACTAGCGAATCCAGAACAGGAAAAGAAATTGAAGACCAAGTCCACTAAATCTCCGCTGCTACCGAACATGGTCCTTCGAGCCGGATAGAGCGTCGAGAAGATTCCGCTCTAGCCAAACAGTTTTTTTACTGTCCCCATCGACCACTCTTCGTATCGCTCCGCATAGGTGTATGGCGGACGCGCCATCCTATCATCGTTTCTGATTGGAACTGATTTCAGGCATTTTCATGCCTCACAAAGGTGAGTGCGATTCCAATCCATCTAAGTTCTTTAGAAATGTTCTACCGGAATCTCTTTTGCATGTTCACTACGTCTGCTGTTTAAACGGTGCAACTTTCATTCGGTACTCCTACCAACGGTTGGCGATACTTCGAGCCAGGACTGCATCGTGCACCGAGACTTTTCGACGAATCAAGCACGTATCGTAGCAACTAATACGTCACCAGCCTTTGTAAACGACATTGCAATTGCGCAGTGGTTTAAAGCGGTCGTTTCTTGTGTATAAAAGGGAAATTCGTCATGCAACAAGAACGGGTGGATGTTTGAAATTAAATTAAAGGCATTGTTTGCCTGTTATCAGGTAATTAGGGTTCCTTCTAGTTGCTACCGTTTGGTGTGGTCTACGCTGTTCCCTGGTTACAGATTTCCGCATCGCTATTCCAAATGTCGGCTGCTGAGAGGAAATTACGTGGCTTGAAGAACCGCAAACGCAGCATTCTCACGTCATTATCATCAATTGGGGCGTTCCTCACCAGCTACCAGGCCGACCGGGACAAGCGTGAAGTTCCGGTACGCTTAGAGAATCTAATCGCTTTGTGGACGGAGTACAAGACACGACTCGACAGTCGAGTCAAGTACAAGACACTGAAGACGACCTTACAGTTGAGGTCGAAATACGTATCTGTCAAAGGATGCAAATTCTTAGTGGAATTCAAAGGAACCGTACTTAACCCGATTTTCTTTTTATTTGGCAAATGAGTGTTTATCAGAAAGTAGTTGCCGCAACTGTAAAGGACGGCATCACACACAGCTTTGCTATGCATCGAGATCGGAGGGCAGCAGTCAATCAGCGTCTGTTGTTCAGCAATTCCAACCAACTAGCAACACAGAACCACTATCATCGAACCCCGCAGTACACACGGGCATAACCAGCTGCACTTCTCGAGACAAATCAAGAACGACGGTTCTGTTGGCTACAGCGATCATCGTCATGGTGGACAACAGCGGGAACGAGCATCCAGTACGCGCCTTACTGGATTCAGGCAGCGAATGTTGCTTCGCAACGCAGCGACTAGCACAGCGAATGCAGATTTCTCGAAGCAAAATTAATTTGCCGATAGCAGGGATCGGTGAAGCGGCCACCGAGGTCCGCTGCAAGTTCCAGTCCACGATAAAATCAAGGATCTCCAATTACAGTGCTACAATCGAAGCATTCGTTCTTCCCAAGGTTACCGTCGATTTGCCATCGATCTCTGTCGACGCATCGAGCTGGTCGCTTCCTACAGGAATTCAATTAGCTGATCCGTCTTTCTACCAATGTGGGACCATCGATGTTGTGCTGGGAGCGGAAGTGTTTTTTGACTTTTTTAGTGTAGCAGGACGCATTCCATTGGGCGAATCGCTTCCTTGTCTTGTGAATTCCGTTTTCGGTTGGATAATCAGCGGAAAAACACCTCAAGGGCAGTCAAGGTCACCCGTAGTTTGCAACGTCGCCACTACTGCCGAGCTACAACGCAACATTGAGCGTTTCTGGGCGATTGAGGATGACTCAACAGTTGTCCCTTCTGCAGCTGAAGCCTATTGCGAGAAGTTCTTCTCCGAAACCACTGTTCGCGGTGAAGATGGGCGGTACATGGTGCGCATACCGTTCAAGGAAGACGTTATGAGGAAGGTAGGAAGCAATAAACGCACTGCATTGCATCGTTTTTGCTTGATCGAGAACCGACTAGGACGAGACCAACAGTTAGCTAAAGAATACAGGAAGTTTATGGATGAGTACGAGGAGTTGGGCCACATGGAGCGAATTGAAAACATGGAAGCAGAGTCTGGACCTGCCTACTACATTCCGCATCATCCAGTGATTAAAGAAGCCACCACCAAAGTCCGCGTCATCTTCGATGCTTCGTGCAAGAGCGCTAGTGGAGTTTCTTTGAACGATGCCATGCAAGTTGGTCCCGTCGTTCAGGAAGATTTGAGGGCAATAACGATGAGATCCCGACTTCATCCGATCATGCTGATCGCCGACGTTGCCAAAATGTATCGGCAAATCTTGCTGTTTCCTGAAGACCGCCGATATCATCTGATCTTCTGGCGCCGATCTCAAACAGACCCGATCCAAACCTTCAGATTGAAGACTGTTACCTGCGGAACCGCTTCAGCTCCGTACCCTGCTACCAGAGTGCTGAAGCAGATCGCTCTTGACGAGGGCGCAAATTATCCAGCCGCAGCTCAGGCAGCTAGTGAAGATTTTTACGTTGACGACCTTTTTTCTGGAGCAAGTACTGTTGCCGAAGCTATCGAACTCCGCGAGCAAATGGATGCCATGTTGAACTCAGCCGGAATGCAACTTCGAAAATGGGCGAGCAACTCTCCAGCAGTACTCGTAAGCATTCCTCCAGCCAACCGAGCCATAGAACCGTCGGTGGACTTTGCCAAAGACGAGTCCATCAAAACTCTGGGCCTGCATTGGGAGCCCGGCTCGGACCAGTTGAAGTACGTCGTCCCCGAAGCCTCCGTCGATCTTAACACTGTAGTAACGAAACGCAGTTCCCTGTCCAGCATCGCTAAGTTGTTCGACCCACTCGGTCTGGTAGGCCCTGTAGTAATCGTTGCTAAGGTTTTCATGCAAGCACTATGGGGTCTGAAAGACAAGAATAACAAACCATATGATTGGGATACAGAACTACCCGACGAAATGAAACACCGCTGGATCGAATACTGCTCCGAGCTGCCCCGCTTGAACGAATTGCGCATCGATAGGTTTATCCTGCTCCCCGATTCAATCTCTGATGAGCTCCATTTCTTCTCGGATGCCTCTTTAACCGCTTATGGAGCGTGCGCGTACATTCGATCATCAAACGCTTCCGGGACAGTAAAAATCGCGCTCCTGACATCTCGATCAAAGGTTGCACCGCTCAAGCAACAAAGCATTCCACGTTTGGAGCTGTGTGGTGCACTTTTAGCCGCTGAACTTTACTGTAAGGTCAGCGCTGCACTGCGTATTTCTTCCAAAGCGTACATCTGGGTTGATTCGACGACCGTTTTAAGCTGGCTTAAGGCAACACCATCTACGTGGTCCACTTTCGTAGGCAACCGCGTATCAAAAATTCAACAGATGACAGAGAACTGTGAGTGGAACCATATCGCCGGCAATGAGAACCCCGCTGATATAATTTCGAGAGGATTACCAGCAGCGGACCTTCTTCAATCTCAACAATGGTGGCAAGGGCCTCCATGGCTTCAAAATGACAAGGAAACATGGCCAATTCAAGTCAGCGAAGAGATCGATCAAGAAGCGGCAAAGGAAGCAAGGAAGACTTCACTAGCAACAGCCTCACCATTGCCAATATTCGTTGAAGAATACGTCGGACGATTCTCCAACTACCAACTCTCTCTCTCTCTTCTTGACGTAACGTCCTCATTGGGACAAAGCCTGCTTCTCAGCTTAGTGTTCTATGAGCACTTCCACAGTTATTAACTGAGAGCTTCCTCTGCCAATGACCATTTTGCATGCGTATATCGTGTGGCAGGCACGAAGATACTTTATGCCCAAGGAAGTCAAGGAACCAACTACCAACACATGCTGCGAATCACTGCTTATTGGCGGCGATATTTCAGCAACTTGCGCCTACCGAAACCCAAACGAATTGTCACCTCGCCACTCTCCACCGACGATATTCGTGGCGCCGAATTGGCTCTCATTCGACTGGTACAGAAGGACTCTTTTCCGGTGGAATTTGTAAGAATCGACTAGCTCAGGGCTCCAATCTCAGGTTCGCCACCTACTTGCTTCGAGCGGACATCAACTACACCAAACGATTGGGAAACAAGAGCAGACCAACACAGGACATCCACGGACCTCTTCCAGTAAAAAAATGGCACAGACACAACAATTTAGCTTAGACATCGATTTATTTAAACTTACATAAGGGGAAGGCATACTCGTTGCGGCCGTTCTGCTGCTGATGGGGCCCATGGTGGTACAGGCTGATGGAGGAGAGGGGAGGTCGGCTGGTGCTGGCAGGTCTATCGCCCTGATGGTACTGGGCGGCTTGGGCGAAGTGTTCAGGAGAAGCTACCCGGTGATGTTGAGGCTTGATCGGTCGTCGAAAACGCGGGGGTGGTTCGGGGAGGTTGAAACTCGACGTTCCCGGGCTCGCTCACGGCGCAGTGGCTCATAGGATGTTGGGTACTTGACCCTCACCGCCAAAACTGTGGCCAGTGCTGCACGCGGCGTGTGGGCTGGCAATTGGCGTCACGCGCAGGCACCACCAGGCCGGAACTCGCCGAATCCCGTTCACTTGTCCGTCCACGTGATGCGCTTCGGGGTTTTCTTCAGGGTTGTTGACTCGAAATGGACAACTCGGTCGTGGGCGCCGGGAGGCTTGAAAAGTGGCTTGGTTGTGGGTGTCCGGAGGTCTAAACGGTGGTCCAAAACGTGGGTATCGGGAAGCTTGATCCGTAGTCAGGCCGAAACACGACGTTCCCGGGCTCGCTCGCAGCGCAGTGGCGCATAGGATTTTGGGTACTTGACCCTCACCGCAAAGACTGTGGCCAGAGCTACTCGCGGCGTGTGGGCTGGCAATTGGCGTCACGCACAGGAACCACCAGCCCGGAACTCGCCGTATGTCGTCTGCCTGATGTCCGTCCACGAGGTGTATCTCGGCGTGGCCGTGGGTACCAGGAGGTCCCAAATCCAATACGTCAAATGGCGTCCTCCGACTCGGACCTCGTACTCCGGACCGCCCCTAATGGTCCACGCGTTCTAGGATAGTCTTCGGGGAACAGGCACTCACTCTATTCGGCTGTCCACGTTCTTCGGAACTTTGGTTTTTTTCTTCGGACGGAGCTAACAGCGATCCGCTTTGCTTCAAGGTTCACACACTTCTCTCCGTTCTTTTTCAATCCCATCATCTACCTTCCCTCCCTCTCTCTCACTCCTTTCCAACTCTCCCTCCTCCACTCCATCCGGCGAACCAGTGATGACAACCATAGAGAGTCAAAGTTGACGTAACGACGAGGGATTAGTATTTTATAGCATAGATGATTATTTACACGGAGAATATTTTATTTTTGATTTTCTGTTTAATTATTTAAATAGTTGATATTTTAGGTTAATATTTACAAATATTTTGTGTGCCACAGCAAAATCTACTTTAATTTTTTTGAAAAAAACTAACCTACATATATTTGAAGAATAAGAAGAACTATCCCTAGCCTTACAACAAAAACCCCTGGACACCCTGTCCTGGGCTGCACACTTGTTTCCAAGCATTTGGTAACAAATTGAAGGCTGTCAGGGCAAGGCAGGTCATCTCATCTCACTCCAGACTTCGTTGGTTTCATCCAATCATCGACAAGGACAACATTCTTCGCATCGGCGGACGCCTCGACCGTTCGGTGCAACCATTCGACTCCCGCCATCAGATTTTGCTCCCAGGTTCACACCCATTCACGGAACTCCTTGTTCAGAGTCAGCACGAACGTCTTCTTCACGCAGCAGCTCAGCTTCTTACCAATACCCTTCGGCTGCGATTTTGGATTTTGGGAGGCAGAAACGTTTCTCGACGAATCATTCACAAATGCGTCACGTGTTTCCGAGCAAAGCCGAAAGCCATTGAACAATTCATGGCCGAACTTCCATCGCAACGCGTCACCGCTTCGCGACCATTCTCCATCGTGGGGATCGACTTTTGGGGTCCGATCTATCTCAAGCCACGCCATCGCCGAGATGCACCACCGAAGGCATATGTGTCCGTATTCGTGTGCTTTAGCACAAAAGCCGTCCACTTAGAGCTGGTAGTGGACCTCAGCACGGCCAAGTTTCTCCAAGCTTTTCGTCGCTTCGTTTCTCGACGTGGTCTGTGCTCAGAAGTTTACTCCGACAACGGCAAGAATTTCGTCGGTGCGGCCAATGAACTGCGGAAATTGTTGCGCGCCGAAGAGTTCCGGCATGCCATCGCCAGTGAATGCGCAAGCTCTGGAATTCGATGGCACTTCAATCCTCCTCGTGGCTCCCATTTCGGAGGACTCTGGGAAGCAGCAATCAAGTCGGCGCAAAAACATTTTGTTAGAGTCTTGGGAGACCGGAAACTAGCTTTCGACGACATGGAGACGCTTTTGGTACAAATTGAAGGGTGTCTGAATTCTCGTCCGTTAACAAAACTATCTGATGACTCGTCGGATCTCCATGCATTAACTCCAGGCCACTTCCTCGTCGGAACTTCGCTACAGTCGGTCCCAGACGTCGACTACGAATCAGCTCCAATGAACCGCCTCCACCAATGGCAGCAGATCCAGAAGATGCTCCAGGACGTCTGGAAACGTTGGCACGTGGAATACCTGCAAATGCTGCAACCCCGCAGTAAATGGATTAAACCACCCGTGGAACTGAAAGAGAACCAAGTAGTGGTTATCGTGGACGAAAATCAACCGCCAATGCGTTGGCCTTTAGCGCGAATCCATGAGATCCATCCCGGAAGAGACGGTGTCGTCCGCGTCGTTACACTCCAAACCGGCTCCGGCCGGCTTACCCGTCCCGTAGCCAAGATTTGTGTACTGCCAGTTCTAGCGCCTAATGATGATGAATCTTCCTCTACCAACAAAACGTCTTCACAATCTACTCAACCAACTGTCCTGGACACTTTGTCTTCAGCAAGCCAATCTACGTAGAAGAATGGAGTTCAAGGCCTTCATTTCTGAAGGTCCAGGTAAGGACCTTTCCAAGTAATTTCTCTCCAACGTATCAGGCTTCCGGGTCTTACTATTTTCATGTTTAACCAACATCGACGAGGGACATCTTGACAAACGAAATAATCTCCGGAAGTACGTGCCTCGGATTTATACATGGATTCATAATACAAGGCTCTCTATCCAGAGGGTCCAGATATCTACAAGTGGTCCCCATCATCAGTCCAAAGGAGTCCAGAAATAGTTATTTCTGCGGAGGGCAGGATGTTCGTGCCAGTCCTGTGTATTTCCGTGTCTGTGGTTGATGAACGCTGCACTATCAACGACGTCACTCAATGCTATAAAAACATCCACCGTATCAACATCCCATCTACGAGAAGTACTGAGAAAGCGGAGAGAAATTCATCTCTACTCAACAGGCAATCTCATCTCACGGCTGTAATTGCTGGGCCGGCATATAATGAGCAGAACTAGATACTGTAGAGTCAGTGCACATTTACCCTCGGTAGCTATCAGGCTGTATCTCTATCGGTTTTGATTCCAAACCTACGTCTTCGATTCGATTCGTCATTGTCGTTTGTTGTGATGTGTTTTTGAGAAATATATGTTATTATTTAAGTTCAACCCAATAAATTAAGTAAAAAATTAGTTAAGAATAAACTGTGTGGTGTTAGTGTTAATAAACTGTAGTGTCTCAATTCAATGTAAAAAATCGATAGTTTAGTTGCTGCCGAAAAAGATCATTGTGTGAAGACTTCATGCTGGGACCAACTAGCGAATCCAGAACGGGAAAAGAAATTGAAGACCAAGTCCACTAAATCTCCGCTGCTACCGAACATAAACAATATCGCTAATTCATCTGTTAGCTTTAGGCGCCCATTCTGCCTGGTCGAAGTGGACAATGAGCTAATCTTGCAATAAAAAGTAATACGAAAATGAGCTTATAATTAAAGTTGACCCTTCGACCCCGTTTTACTTGGAGATTAACAAACAAACCCCACAAACATGTGTCTGAAAACCAATTCATTCAGTTTCATTAGGCTACCGAAGAAACTGCTAGGGGAATCTCTGAAAGAACTCGTGAAGGAATCGCTGGAACTCCTGGACTAATCTCTGCATGAACTGCTATTTGAAACCCTGATGGGATTACAGGAATCCCTGGTTCTTAGAGAGATCCCATAAAAAACTTTTGGAAAAATCCTTGATTGAAATTTTAGAGTCATTACATTAGAAAAAAATCCCGAAGGAAGTTCAGGAAAAATCCCCAAAAGAACATTCAAGAAAAATTTTCGAAGGACAAATCCTTGAAAGAGTTACAGGAGGAGTTCTCGCAGGAATTCCATGAGGAGTCCCTGAAGGATTTCCAAGAGAAATCCCCAAAGGAATTTCCGGAAGAACCTCCAAATCATCTTCAAAAGGAATCTTCGAATGAATTCCAGGAGGAATTTCTGAAGGAATTCGAGGAAAAGTCCCCGACAGAATTCCAAGAGGAATCCTCCAAAGATTGCCAGGGGAAATCTCCGAAGGATTTTCTGCTGGAATATCCGAAGGATTTCCAGGACGAATCTCCGAAGGATTTCTAGGCGGGATCCCCGGAAGATTCCCAAGAGGAATCCCCGACGGATTTTCAAGAGGAATCTCGGAAATGTTGCTAGTAAGAATCCATGAAAGACTTCCATCGGGAATCTCCGTAGGATTTTCAGGAGAACCCACAAAGAATTTTCAGGAGGATTCCCTGAAAGATCTTCTGTAGGAATTCTTGTAAGAACTCCATGAAGAAATCATGGAACTATTTCTGATTATAGTTATGAAGAAATTTTTGAAGGAATTCGTTTAAGAATCCCTGAAGGCACTCCTGTAGGAGTTCCCGAAAGACCTTTGGAAAAATGCTATTCCTGGAGGCATCCCTGAGTTCTCCTGAAAACAAAAATCCAAAAGAACTTCACGAGCACTCCCTGGAAGAATCCCTACAGGAGCTTCTGGAGGAATCTTAGAAGGAACTCCTGAACTAATCCCTGAATTAACTTTAAAAAAAAAGACACTACACCGTCTTCAGCCAGAAGCTGCACAGACTGAACATTACACTAACACGAGACAACAGACAACACACATAACAGTAATTCAATTATTAATAGCTGAATGTGTTATTCGTTAGATTTTCTCACCTACTCGGGATCCTTGAAAAACTTCAGGATAATTCATTTAAGGAACACTTGAAAGAGTCCCTGGGAAATCTCCATGGGGTATCCAGAAATAACTCAACGAGCAATCCCCGATGAATTTCAGGAAGGATTCTCAACTTGAAATTTTACTTGGGAGAAGAAATTCCAGGAGGTATTCCAGAAAGAACTCTTGCAAAAATACTAAAGGGGTAGTCTTCCTGGGGTAGTCCCTGGAGGTATCCCAGAAAAAATCCCTGAAGGAATTCCTGAAGCATGGTCCTTGGAGAAATTCCAGGAGAGATCCCTGAGGGAACTCCAAGCGAGATCTTCAGAAGGAATCCCTGAAAGAGTTCCTAGACTCCTGAAGGAACTCTGGTTGGCATCCCGGAATCCTCCTAAAAGAATATCTTAAGAAACTCCTAGAGAACTTGCTGGATCTCCAGGAGGCATACCCGAATTCCCCTGAAAGAATGTCTGAAAAAAAACTCTTGGAGTAATCCCTGATGGAACTCCAATCGGAATACCTAAAAGATCTTCTGAAAAAAAAATCTGTGATAAAACTCCAAAAGGCATCCTGAATCCTCCCGGACGAACTTCTGAAGGAACTACTGGAGACATCTTTGAAGGAACTCCTCAAGAAATCTCTAAAGGAGCTCCTGGACGAATCTTAGAAGAAACTCCTGAACTTATCCCTGAATATGCCACAAAAGTTCAACTTATTGGACGCAGTGGCTTAATTTCCCCAACAGTGGAGGAAAACGGGTCTCCTATTCGCCTATTTGTTAATGCTATGGATAGCCTAGTTGTTAAGCTATGGAGGAGCACCTCAGGGAAGTCCTGTTGGAATAGCTGGGGGAGCTTCTGAAGGAATCCCTGATGAAACATCTGGTGACATACCTGAATGCTCTTGGAACTACTGGAAGAACTCCTGGATAATCATTTGAAAAAAACTCCTGGAAGAGTCTCTGGGAAATCTTCATGACATTCCGAAACAAACCCAAGAAAAATTCTCGAAGGAATTTCAGGAGGGATCATCGATATGAAAATGTTATTTAGTTCGGATGAAAAATTCCAGGAGGGATTCCAGAAGGAACTCCAGGGGAGAAATTTCTGAATGAATTACTAGAGGATTCCTTGAAGGAACTCCTGCACAAAATACTAAAAGGGTAATCCTCCTGGGGTAGTCCCTGGAGGAATCTCAGAAAGAATCCCTGAAGGAATTCCTGGATCCTTGGAGAAATTCCTGGAAAGATCCCTGAAGGAACTCCAATCGAGATCTTCAGAAGGAATCCCTGAAAGAATGCCTAGACTCCTGAAGGAACTTCTCTGGGAGAATTCTATTAGCTATGAAGAAACTTCTGCATGAAACCCTGAAACTCTTGGAGGTATCCCTCAAAATACTCTATGATCCCTGTAGGAACTCTTGTAAAAGATTCATGAAGAAACTTCTGGGGGAATTCTTGAGGGGCCTCCTACAGGCATCACTATATCCTCCTAATAGAAGTTCTGAAGGAACTCCTGTCGGGTCGGAATACCTAAAACATCTTCTGAAAAAAAAAACTCCTAGAGGCACCCCTGAATCCTCCTGGATGTACCTCTAAAGGAACTATTGGAGACATTTTTAAAGGAACTCCTGAAGAGATCTCTAAAGAAAACTTCTGGAGTAATCCCTGATTGGAATTTTAGAAAAATCTTTGAAGATATTAAAGGAGAAATCTTTGAAGGAATAGGAAGCAATTAGTGAAGTACTAGATTGAAAGTAGTGAGCTGGATTTTTGTATGGTGAGATGATCAGTTCTCCATTTCTGTAATGAAACGGTACAAACAGCGTGGGTTATATGATTTCTTGACTAATTTGATGCTATTTGAGCAAAAGTTTGAGTAACTTTGTTGTGTAATATTTATTTCTTGCAACTTCATCAACACAGTTTCCCAAACTTTTGCTCAAACAGCATTAAATTAGGCAAGAAATCATATAACCCACGCTGTTTGCACCATTTCATAGTAGAAATGGAGAAATGATCATCTCACCATATAAAAATCCAGCTCACTACTTTCAATCTAGTACTTCACTGATTGCTTCCTATTCTTTATTTATCCCTGAAGAAATGTCAAAATTCAAGTATTAGATGCAAGTTTACTATCTCCATGTGTTCAGAGTATTGAACAAAGGGCTATCACGCATGGTCATTCACTGTTCGAACATTTGAACTCTGATGGCAACAATAATGATCGATCTTCATAAATTGGGGGTGTTGCCCCAAGGCACTGGTAAACATGATTATCAAGTTTAAGAAATAGAAAAGTGTACTCTTCGCCAGAGCATTCTGTTGATACACCAATTAGCTGATGTCGCTAGCCGCCAAGTAAAGTTCTAGACTTCTTTATCTCGATAGTAAAGTGTCGTCTTCGGCAAAGTTGTTCCGAAGGGCAATAACATTCTGTTGATTTGCCAATTAGTTGGGAATTTTGCCGCTAGGTGGTGGTATTAATCAAGTAATGCTGCATGCAGACTTCTCTATCTCTGGGTCCAAAGTAAATAGAAAAGTGTCGTCTTCGGCAAAGTTGTACAAAGCATAAGAACATTCTGTTGATTCTCATATGAGTGAATGATTCCACCGCTAGGTGGCGCTAGTTATCAAATAAAGTGCAAGACTTCTCTTCCTCCAAATCAGAAGCAGAGAGAAAAGTGTCGACTTTGACAAAGCTGCTCAAAAGAATAAGAACATTCTATTGATTCGCCAATTTGTTGTAGGTTGTGCCGCTAGGTGGCGCTAGTCATCAAGTGAAGTTTCAGACTTCTCTTTTTCCGGATCAAAAGCAGATAGAAAAGTGTAGTTTTCAGCAAAGTTGTGCAGAAAGATAAGAACATTGATGATTTGCCAATTAGTTTTTCAATCGTTCTTACGAACTTACGAATAATAAAACTATTGTTTCTCAAACTATCCATAATCTACGTAAGACTCAATAAAAATAGACAATTTAAGTTTATCAATACAATACTACCATGAAGCGAGCTCATCAATTGATACACGCGGAGTGATCTGTTTTGGCGCGGTCTCTAGTTGCCAAGCTACCAAGGTCAATTTTGATCTTTGAAAGACACGGACACCGTCATCATAGGCTGTATAGACTGAACAAAACATAACGCTAGACAACGGGCACACGAAGCACGCACCAGTGGATACGAAGAAAAAGACAATTCACACCGTCTTCAGCCACAGGCTGCACAGACTGAACACATTACTTACAACTAGACAACGGACAACACACAGAACACCCCGTGGCCCAGTGGTGAATTGTTCGTTTGACGAAAAGTTTTCACCGACTGGAGCGGGAATCGAACCCAGACGACTGCTGCCGCTAACCGCACGGCCACGAAGCTCACAAAGAAGAAACTTTTTTCACGAAAAGTTTTATCTCCGGGAACGGTAATCGAACCTTCACCCCACAGCATGGTGCAATTATTAGCTTGGTGACCCTAACCCCATGGCTACAAGGCTCCACCATAGATGTTTTTGGAAGATGCCGCCAAAAAAGTAAAGACGAGTTGGCTTTCTTAAGGCTTTTTACGGCATCATCAGCATCGGCAGCCATGTTGGATATGTGGCTCGAAATTTCAAAGTGATAATTATCTGCTATTAAAGCGAATAATTTCAAAAACGCAAGGCAAACAATCATTGAAAAGCAAATCGTCAATGATTCGTTCGAAAGCTCAGTGATGCATCATGACACCTTAAACTGTTACATCCCGATTTTTTTCAACAACCGTCATGAAAAACAATGTTGTCGAAAATAAGAGCTACTATTTGTAGCTAGAAAGTTGGGTTGGTCATATTGGATTCAGCTGTTTGAAAAAAAAAAAACTAAAGAAACCTGTTTATTTAAAAAAAAACTTTCAAGAATCCTTGCGATTTCGTTATATTATGTGCTTATATGAAAAAATGAGCTGCTTCTTTTAAGTAAAGTTGCATGTTTTTAAAATGTGTACTTAAAAGCTGAAAACATTGCCGTACCACTTTAAAATGATGAGAAATAGTTTTGCAGTGTTCAGAAATGATATGCATTTCTAAAGTATGTATCTTAAGCTTTACTGAAGATTGTCAAACTGAAGGGTGGGCATATGACGCCCCTGTCATGAACTTAACCAAACTTGTGTACGCTAGCCGCTTCGAAGATGTGTGTGAAATTCGACTGTTACAATGAATTTGGGCGGAGTCTATGGGTGCAAATGTCGTAATATACAGTTTCTTACCGATCGATACTTTTTTGCCTTTCTCGTACACTAAGCGTACTGGAAAGGCTATATGTTCACTCCAAAAATGACTTTTTGATAGAAGGCCCGGAGGGTCAAGTCACATATACCAATCGACTCAGCTCGACGAATTGAGGTGATGTCTGTGTGTGTTTTTTTTTTTTTTTCCTTCTAAACCATAGGGGGATAAATCTGCTCATCAGACACCCTAACAGGAAGGTTAGGGTAGTGTGGGGATGAGGCCGTCTTCTACAATGCCGGTAGAAGCCAGGACTACTCTCTCCTCGACCCACTAAAACACATTCCTATGGTCGCCAAACCCTACGTCTCTCCGGAACCACCAAGAAGGTATTGCTTCAGAGAGGGGCTAGTGCATATCGCACCCTCAAGGTTAGCTGCCGTAGCCTAGCAGCAACGAACATCGATGACTCGCACTGGAGAGTCCATCACGATAGCATGCTGGCGCTTAGCCAGTTTCCCGAGTGGTCCTCGCCACTCCCTTTGTCCACGGAAGGCGGGCAGGGTCAACCCCGCCCGCGCCCTACTGCTGAGCGGACATCAAGAACTGATGCCCACATGCAACCCGATCTGACCTGCTGAAGGCAAGGGTATCACTACCCTTCAGGCCTTATCAGCTGCATCCGTAGGTTGCAGACAGCAGGGTCTCACCTACCCCGACCCTTGCCGGGGACCCCTTTCCAACCGCGGGCTCAGATCCAACCCAGTAGACCGACGCCACGACAGCACCGCTACCGGGACTTCCTCTCCGCGGCCACTTAATCGCTGTAAGGGTCGATCTCGACCGCAGGGCACCGGTATGACCTACGAAGCCGACTTCGAACCCCTGGACCACCTCTTGTACTGCATCTGGACTAGCCATTCTCCGAGTCCACGCGCCACCTCCTTTGTAGCTCCCAGACGATATGGGTGATAGCCGTTGAAACGGCATTCCAGCTAATCTCATCCCTACACATTCTCTGGACCAAGTTGTCCGGAGTTGTGTCCTCCCCGCATGTGGCAAGCATGCGGTCACGCATTGTGCGAAAACGCGGGCACACGAACAAAACGTGTTCCGCCGTTTCCTCTAAACCATTGCACACTGGGCATTCGGGAGAATCCGCATGCCCGAAACGGTGTAGATACTGTCGGAAGCAACCATGGCCTGTAAGGACCTGTGTCAGGTGGAATGAAACTTCCCCATGGCGCCTATTAATCCAACTATCTACCCTCGGTATCAACCTATGGGTCCACCTTCCTTTGGTGGAACTGTCCCACGCGCGCTGCCATTTGACCATAGAGGCCATCCTGACAGTCTTGCGTATGCCTCTTGTGCCGCGCATTTCGAAGCACTCCATATCCTCACTGATAAGAATGCTGATGGGCACCATACCAGTAATGACACAGAGAGCGTCGTGTGACACGGTACGGTACGCGCTTGCAACCCTCAGACACATAAGCCTGTAAGTACTTTCCAGCTTCCGTCGGTAGCATTCAGTACTTAGCGCGGTACCCCACGCCGGGCCGCCATACCTAAGAATGGACGTAGCAACACTAGCCAGAAGCTTGCGCTTACTGGCGTACACCGCTGAGCTATTGGACATCATCCGGGACAGTGCCGCAATAGCTGTGGAGGCTCTTTTACAGGCATAATCGACGTGGCTACCGAAGGTAAGCTTATCGTCGATCATCACGCCCAAGTGCTTGACAGAGCGCTTCGACAGGATAGTGCACTCTCCTACACTGATCTCCGTCTGCTGCGCCGACTGCATGTTGTTCACAACCGTCACCTCTGTCTTGTGGTGAGCCAGCTCCAGTTTTCTGGACCGCATCCACGCCTCCACAACCTTGATCGAGTGGTCGGTAGTCAACTTCACCTCCTCGATCGTTTCACCGTAGACTTCGAGCGTAATATCGTCGGCAAATCCGACAATCACCACTCCCACTGGGTACTCTAACCTCAACACCTCGTCGTACATGACATTCCATAACACCGGACCCAGGATGGAACCTTGCGGGACTCCTGAGGTTATGTGAAAGCACTTCCGACCCACCTCCGTGTCGTATACTAGTACGCGATTCTGGAAGTAGCTTCCGAGAATCTTGTACAAGTACTCCGGTATCCCCAGACGCAAGAGCGCATCAGCAATAGCAGCCCAACTGGCGCTATTAAATGCATTCCTTACATCCAGAGTCACTACCCCGCAAAAGCGAATTCCCCTCCTCTTAGGCTCGAGTGCTTTCTCGGCGGTTTTTGTAACCGACAAGATAGCGTCTACGGTGGACCTCCCCTTCCGGAAGCCATACTGGTTGCTCGAGAGACCATTTACGCCCTCAGTGAACTTCAACATTCTATTGAGGATGATCTTTTCGAGCACCTTCCCCGCCGTGTCAATCAAGCATATTGGTCTATATGCCGACGGGTCTCCGGGTGGTTTCCCCGCCTTTGGCAATAGTACCAGGCTCTGCCTCTTCCAAGCTTCTGGGAAAACTCCCTCGTCCAGGCATTTCTGCATAGCAGACCTGAACATCTCGGGAGCTTCTGCAATAGCTACTTTTAAGGCCAGGTTCGGAACTCCGTCCGGACCTGGGGCCTTACCTACGCTAAGGGACTTAGCTATCCCCGCAAGTTCCACATCGGTGACCCTTTCCTCATCGCCAGCCCCAGTCCCCGGCTGTCCTACGAAAGGAGGCCAAGGACTAGGATCATGACGCGGAAAAAGTCCTCCAATGATCCCCTCCAACATCTCTGGAGATTGCTCTGTAGGAGCCATCACACCTCTCGTCTTGGCCATAACGATCCTGTAGGCATCACCCCACGGGGTCGTATTGGCGCTCTGACAGAGACCCTCAAAGCAGGCCTTCTTGCTTGCTCTTATCTCGGTCTTGAGCGCGGCTTTTGCAGCGGCGAACACCACCCGCCGTTCGTTTCGCTCTTCCTCTGATCGTGCTCGCTGCATCCGCCGCCTAGCCCGTAGGCAGGCGCGGCGCAGGTCCGCAATCGCGTCGGTCCACCAGTAAGCCGGTGGCCTCCCATTTCTAGGGTGGACTCTCCTAGGCATGGTCGCATCACACGCACGTGAGAGCACCGCTACCAGCTCGTCGCCGTCTAAACCGAGTAAGTTTCGCTCACGGCGGAGCGCTTCCCTAAATACCTCTTCGTCGAAGTATGATGTCTTCCACCTACGAGGGCTTGGCCTTGGCCTAGCCGCCTCTTCTTCTATCCGCTGTCTGCTGTTGTTGTAGTCGATACTGTAGCGAACCGCCAGGTGGTCGCTGTGAGTGTAGCCATCATCTACTCTCCAGTTCGAACTACTTGTTAGGCCAGGACTACAAAAGGTCACGTCAATAATTGACTCCGCTCCGTTTCGACTATAGGTACTCTTGGTACCGACGTTAGCCAAGTCGACATCTAAGATGGCCAGTGTTTCTAGCAGGATCTGACCCCGCTGGTTCGTGAAACGGCTACCCCATTCCACAGCCCAGGCATTAAAGTCACCCGCTATTACCACCGGCCTTCGCCCTGTTAGCACGGTCGTTAAGCGGTCCAGCATTTGCGTGAACCGCTCGATCGGCCACCGCGGAGGCGCATAACAGCTACAGAAGAAGACCCCGTTTACTTTGGCGACCACGAAGCCCTCATAGGTAGTAGACACCAACTCCTGCACGGGGTATTTACCCGTCGTCCATATCGCCGCCATTTTCCTGGTCCCATCCGAGGCCCAGTTGCCGTTGCCGGCGGGTACTCGGTATGGATCCGAAATGATGGCGATATCCGTCTCCCACTCAGAAACCGCCTGACAAAGCAGTTGCTGAGCCGCATCACAGTGGTTCAGGTTCAGCTGCGTTACCTGCACTGTGATTTGTTGCTCACTGCGGCTTTCTTAAAGGCCGGGCACCCTGGACCACCCATCGCATGTCTGTTTTTCGAGGTTTTCCCGGTACAGATCATGCAGATGGGCGGACTCGTGCAGCTTTGGGCCTTATGACCTTCAGCGCCGCATCGCCTACACAGTTTGCGCCTGTCGGGGCCTTTGCAGTCCCACGACTTGTGTCCTGGTTCCAGACACCTGAAGCAAACCTCAGGTGGCTCGTGGAATGTCAGGTGACAAACACACCAGCCCACCTTAATACTCCCTACTTTAACGGATTTTTTAACATCCGCCACAGGTAGCTGAACCAGAGCTATCTGTGTCTGTGTGTGTGTATGTGTGTATGTGTATGCGTGTGTGTGTATGTGTGTATGTGTGTGTACAAAAAACTCACATCACTTTTTGGCAGTAAACCTCAACCGATTTTGATGACCGACGGTTCATTCGACGCGGCATATAGTCCCATTGTTTCCTATTGAAAATGGTTCGGATCGATCCAGCCGTTTCGGAGTTATGGCCATTTAGGTGTTCCGGATCGGTACCCCTGGGAGGGGCCAGACATGAAAATGCATTAAACCCATGCATGCGACATATCAAACCACGGCATTTTCGATAATCTGATAAATGGTAAGCAGGAAAATAGTCTCAGACCATATCTGAACCGGTAGTGTTCCGGAACCGGTTCTGGGTGCCCCCCCGGAAGTGGCCAAATATTAAATTGAACATAACCCCTGCATGCGACACATCAAACAGCGGCTTTTTCGATAATCTGATGAACAGTTAGCAGGAAACCAGTATCAGACCATACCTGAACCGGTAGTGTTCCGGAACCGGTTCCGGATGCGCCACCGGAAGTGGCCAATTATAAAAGAGTACCAAACCCATGCATGCGACACAACAAACAGCGGCATTTACGATAACCTGATAAACGGTTAGCAGGAAAACAATATAAGACCATATCTAAATCGGTAGTGTTCCGGAACCGGTTCCGGATGTCCCGCCGGAAAGTGTCAAATATAAAAGAGAACCAAACCCATGCATGCGACACATCAAACCGCATTTTCGATAATCTGATGAATGGTTAGCAGAAAAATAGTCTCAGACCATATCAGAACCGGTAGTGTTCCGGAACCGGTTCCGGATGTCCCGCCGGAAGTTGCCAAATATAAAAGAGAACCAAACCCATGCATGCGACACATTAAACAGCGGCATTTTCAATAACGTGCTGAACGGTTAGCAGGAAAACAGTATCAGACCATATCTGAACCGGTAGTGTTCCGGAACCGGTTCCAGGGGGTCCCGATGAGCGAATGCAAACTTTTTAAGGAGTGATAGAGGATCATAAATGGCGAAAAAAATGTGTACGCATATGGCAAATATGGTTAGAAGGAAAAAGATAAACGACTCCCGCTCCTAACAGGCGACACGAATAGCGCCGCTCTGGTGAGCCAAAGTTCAACTAATACACTCTTAATGAATTTTCGGAAAAATTTCAAAACAAACACACAGGCAAACTCACGCTAAACTTTTTTCACATATTTCACACAGTCACGCGCAAGGCTTTTACATTCCTGGCACTGTAGTTTATCTTCGTGACTGGATTCTCTTGAAAATATCTTGGAAAAATTGAGATGCAACCATACATGTGATGATTCTAATGTAGATTCGAAAATCATGGAAAACTACATATTATTAAAAATCGTGCCATATCATTTCGGTACATTTAAATAATATTTTGTAAGCAATTTTTTTTATAAAAAAAAGTTGGATCAAATTTACTCGACGGAATTTTGTGTTACGCGGTTTTGGCGTATTTTGATTGCGTCAAAATGATACACGCTAACTTAAATCTAACCATCAAGGATGTTTTTTGCGCTTCTCACTCAACAAATGGCGGTAGTATAGCATGCATAGTGTGTCTCTGGAGGAATGTATGAAAAAATTTCGGACATCTTTTTCCTTCTAATCATCTTTGTATATGGTCAAATCTCAACCGTTACGTAGAAATTAAACTTAACATGTTTTTGACTTTGCTTGCCTCAAACTGGCTATAACATGAAAATGGTCAAACTTATCACAGCTTTTTAACCCTCATTCGAAAGTTAATTGAATTTTCTATAAAAAAAAATCTTTCAATCTATTAATTTAGTTAAATATCTTTGTTTTCTAAAGCAAACAAGCTCGAAAATATTGTTTTGCCTTTCTTGTATACCGAAGTGTACTGAAAGGCTATATGTTCACTCAGAAAACTAATTTTCAATAGAATGCTTGGAGGGTCAAGTCACATATACTAATCAACCCAGTTCGACGAATTGAGATGATGTCTGTATGTGTGTATGTATGAGTGTCTGTGCGCAAAAAAGTTCACTCATTTTAAGGCACTTCCCATTGACGGATTTTTTGGATTATAGCTCAAATCGAACCGGAATTTTACCGCATTGTTTGCTATTAAAAATGGTTCGGATCGGTCGAGGCGTTTCGGAGTTATGGCCATTTCAGTGATCCGGACCAGCACCGGTGGAACTGGTCGTATATATAACTGAACCAACGCATCATGCGACACATCAAACTGCGGCGATTTTGGTAACCTTTAGCACGGTTTACGAATTTAATGCGGATTGAACACTGGAGACCAGAAATTCCACGATTTCGGTCCAAAATTCAAGATGGCAGCCTAATATTCAAGATGGCGGCTCCATATTTAAGATGGTGGCTGTTTAATGGAGTTTCAGGCTCTAAAACCATGCACTATGGATACATTTGGTATGAGGAAGATGTCCGGATCTTAAAAATGGCGACCAGAATGTCCAATATGGCGGTATAACATCCAAGATGGTGGCTCCAAATTCAACTATGGCGGCTGTTCAGAAATAGCTACCAGAATATCCAAGAAGGCGTCTCAACATTCAAAATGGCAGCTGTTTTATGGAGTTTTGGACTCTAAAACCATTCAATATAGGTGTATCTGGTATGGGGAAGAAGTCTGGAGTCTAAAAATAGCGACCTGAAAATCCAAGCTACTGGACTTAAATCCTAAATGGCGGCTCAAAATTCAAGATTGTGGCTGTTTTTTAAGAGCTTGAGGCTCAAAAATCAAAAATCAGATAAACGATTTGATCTCTGATGCCATGAAATGGATTTCTGTTAAACGTATGAAAGTGCAATATTCATCAACATGTCACTTGAGTTGCGTTGATATGTGTTTTCGAAGGCACGAGAAAGGCACCATCACCGCTAGGCGGATTAATTAGGGTTTTTTATTTATTTTTAACTTCTATGAGTTATTTTGGCATAAATTATACAGGGGATAGACAAAATGATTGGAATAGGCAAAATTTTCACTTTTGTTTAACAAGCTGTAATTTTTCGAAAAGTGCATCAAATACTCTCAAATTTCCACGGTAAGTTGATACACAACTATCAGTGGTCCAAATTTGGGGCGTAACCTTCAATTCGTACAGTGAAAAATTAACTAACTAAGCGAATTGAAGAAAAAGTACTCTTCACAAGTGATTCGGGTTGTAAAATGAAGAATTTTACGTTCCTAAAGATTGTGCCGCGTGTGGATTGGAGCTGCGGAATGAAATGAAATCAGTGCGTGATCCAGTGGCTACCGCGAATGTGGCGCATTCCAGTGCAAGGAACGCGAATCGTTCCCGGCCAGAATACAGATTCATTACACAGACGACGAGTACCTATAGCAACTAGCCGTGAAAGTGTTTTCGGAGTTAAAATCCAGCTGGTGTTCCCGATTCTGTTTATGCTGTATGCTGTATGCTGTTTTGAAAGGGGATGAGAAGCCCTGTGGCGGAAAAAAAAGCTCAAAGCAGCAGTGACGTCGTGCGCTACTATACTCAAGATACCAGTGAAAAGCTTGGAATTTTCTGGAGGACTATGTTGCATTAATGGCTATCTTTCACGGAGTTTTCTGGCGAATTGGTGAGATGAGATCGTTTCAGGCTACATAATATTTTCTTTTATAACTTCTTCTTTCGGGGCGACGTTCATAAACCATTAAGTAACTTGTTTGTATTACGTCACAGCTCCTCAACTCCTAGAAATCAGTGTTTTGTTTCATTTCAGAGAGCGAGCAAAGGCGCTTAAACCTAGGCACAAGGGCCAGGACACGGACCAAATACCTGTGTTCCATCCCAGGATTCCAAGGACTATGGGGTGACATTAACCCTCTTAGCATCGTCACCCCCACCGATTTTTCACGTATTTGGCTTTCTATATAAAACTGAGCGGTTGGTACGAGATGTCCCCGCCTTAATGGTTTTATTGTAGAATCAATAACGCTGCACAGTAGGCCTGGCCGCTTTAATGCTTGTAATGCATTTTCAATGTACTGCAAGCATTAATAATGACAAGAAAAATGGTAGAAGTAGTCGATTCTATCATTTTCCAGGATTCTTTCAACGAATGGCTGTGTATGTGTAGACTAGACTAGACTAGACTAGAACTATCAGTGGTCCAAATTTGGAAAAGATCGGGCTCTTCTACACGAAGTAATGAAGCTTCTAGAAAAAGGTATAATTATTTGATAGCCAACCAGAAATGTGTACTAAGAAGCTGTCATATCTCCAGATTCAATTAACCGAATGAAATGAAATTTTGACCCTTTATGACTTAGCTTTGAAAAACGTTTGATTATATTGAACCGGTCTATAATCGAAACAAATTTCCAGTTGCAATTCGGTCTACATAGGGCCGCGGCTTGTTCGTTAATAAACGCCAGCTGATCCATCAGAAATCCGACTCCCACGGTCGAGGAAAAATGGGCACTAGCCACATTTTGCTTGGCTTCTCTGTTGAAATCATTGTTGTGTCGGTAGAAATAAAAAATCAACAAAAAAAAAACTGTAAAGGCGCAATCGGGCGCCAAGCTTCAATTTCGATGAAGGGATTAAACAAAGGGCGCCACCAACACTATCGATCGACGTCGGTTGTAGGGTTTGGTTTCGCGTTGGCTGTGCAGGAGTTACGCGGATTTTTTTTTTCAATTGTTTCGATAACAGATCAAAACTAGACAAAAGGATGCATGATGATGATGAACCTGGACATGTTAGGAGAATATCTGTAAGTAAAAAGAAAATCGTGTTAAGTACTGTTCCTTTGAGTTCCACTAAGAATTTGCATCCTATGACAGATACGTATTTCGACCTCAACTCTCTTCAGTGTCGTCTTCAGTGTCTTGTACTTGGCTCGAGATGCAGTTTTTCAAATATCTAGCAAAAGCTAGAATATCAACATAGACCAGTACGGTCGGTAGCATTCTTCATTTAAAAAATATATTGAGTCGATTTAACAAAAAATATAAAACTAAATGTATCGTCGTTCTTTCCATTACTAAATCAACGCAGAAATCCTTTAAATGTTATGCATTTACAAGACATCGCTCATCGAATAGATCTGTTTTGTCCATTATCCTCACCGGAATAACTCGATGAATTTATAAATACATACCATGTCTGACCAAAGGGCTGCCCACGAAAATAATACGCCGAGAACTCAGACATGTCTAAAAATAACAAAATATTTGATTATTTTTTAAAATATCAAATCTTTTCAAATACCCACTGCAAAAGCTCCAAGTTCATGATCATGCTGATAGTTAATTACAGGTACAACCAAATTTAATCATGTCAGAATGATATACATACAGAAAAAAATATTCATGTAAAATTCAACGAAAAATCATGCACATAAAGGGATCGCTAGAGTTAGTGCATATTTACATGAGATATCATGTAAAATTACGTTACGTTCATGTAAATTTCCGCTAATAGTCGCGTAACCGGTTGGAGTCCATTATGGTTTACGTGATGATTAGCGGAAATTTACACGATGGTAATGTAATTTTACATTATATGTCATGTAAAAGTGCACTAACTTTAGCATTCCCTTTATGTGCATGATTTCTCGCTGAATTTTGATTACATATTTTTTTTCTGTGATTGCCATGATTCATTTAAAAAGCTCAACCACTGTAGTGTATTTTTAAAGCAATTGGTATAAAGCCGTGTACTGATTTTCCTTCGTAAGAAATGATCAACATTTTAAATCAAGTAATATGTACATTATACAGGCGAGATAATTTCGTAGACAATATTCAACCAAGCAAAAGCTAAATATATTATTGAATTATCTCCACCCGGTATACTACCAAGTCACATAGTTTACTTCACTTACTACCCCTGCCAGGCATATTACCCGTCGTTATCTTCTGTATCAAGAGCTAACACAAAACGAATCCATACACACGTCCCAAAGACACCACCATCCACAGTCGTCACAGAGACACCATAGACATCCGCATCCCATTGAAGTGGCCGAGTTCCGTATGGCCATCTATCTCTGAAGTGTGTGTACACCTTTGTTGAAAGGATAATGAAAATTAATTAAAATTTATGAATAGCTCGCGTGCATAGTGGCACCTACCTGCAGCAGCAGCAGCAGCAGCACACTTCCACCCCGAGAGCCGATCCACGAACGCTGCCGGCATTCATATCAGCTGTGTACGTGAGGATTACTGGCCCACAGACATTCTCCAGCCTCACCACCGTATGTGTGGACAAGAATCGGAATAGCTTTAAAGCTTAAGTTTCGTCTCCCCCTCATCGACATCGTCAGCAACCGCACAGGTGGCATTTGAGACGAGCAAATCGATTTGCCACACCATACCTTGCACTAGGTATGGTTGGCCGTTATCATGGAACACGTTTACAAGATTATTGTGTGGTATGGAACATGGATGTAGTGCCAAAGGATGACACGTGATGTAATATGGGCAGTGAATATGATTGGAATGCATCGTAAGGTAGGTAAAGCATACCTTCACCGATCTTCTGTTGGAAGTTCTCAATTCATACTGAAATTGCTCCTGGAATGGCACGACAGTAGCTCAGCTGTTGTTGCTGAGACAGCTGTGAACACTTGTGATACCCACAGTTTAACCGTATTGCAAAGATTTGATTTCTATGCGGATACAGAATATACGCATGTACGCCCAGAACTGTTTATTTCAAATTTTCCTATTTCACATCAATAATTATGATATGTTAAAAGAGAATCGTGTTAAGTACTGTTTCTTTGAATTTCACTAAGAATTTGCATCCTTTGACAGATACGTATTTCGACCTCAACTGTAAGGTCATCTTCAGTGTCTTGTACTTGACTTGACTCGACTCGAGTCAAGTACAAGACACTGAAGACGACCTTACAGTTGCGGTCGAAATACGTATCTGTCAATGGATGCAAATTCTTAGTGGAATTCAAAGGAACAGTACTTAACACGATTTTCTTTTTACTTACAGATATTCCCCTAACAAGCCCAGGTTAATCATCATCAACAATTATGATAACATAATCTCTATTTACACGAGCGAACTCGTTCAAAAGAAAGAAGAAAATGATGTGTTACGGAGTTTTTCGGCTTTCAGTCACGGGAAAAAGCGTTGATAATTATATATCATTGCCAACGTTTCGATTCTTGGGTTGGGTTCTTCCTCAGGGCCTGTATTAATTGAAGCATATCTGTTAGTTGTGTTTAGAATTGTTAGTTTTGTCCTCTACTCACTCGATCTTGTTAAGAAACAGGCTCTGCAAGTGTTGGAGATGTGCCACATCACGACCACCTCCAACACGGTCAACCATCGGACTGATACCGACAATTTAAGCTGTGCGTACGCACACCTCCTCGCTCAAATCAAAAACCAAAGAGCAGAGAGGAGTGCGTCGTCAACAATTAAAAATAACGGACGAGAAACAGCTGATCCAACACCCTAACCTACACTAACAAACCCTACCACCCAAATAACACCAAAAGATACACACCCCACAGTTAAACCCGAACGGCGATTGATAACAGCCGCATTCTTGTGTTCCGCTGATTTCTAGATTTCGAATTTCTCCCGATTCGTGCCACCCACCCAACATCCTACTGGAGTGCTAGTGATGAAGTAAGTTCATAACATCAATCCCAATAGAACCATTAAACATTTTATTAAAATCTACAGCGGAAAACGTGCAGTGTTTTATGGAATAAAAACCAGACAAACGATCGTGTGCAAAGTACGATCTTTACAAGTTGATTAAGATCGAGTGAGTAGAGGACAAAACTAACAATTCTAAACACAACTAATAGATACGCTTCAATAAATACAGGCCCTGAGGAATATCCAACCCAAGGATCGAAACGTTGGCAATGATATAAAATTATCAAAGCTTTTTCCCGTGACTGTAAGCCGAAAAACTCCGTAGCTATCAAAAATCCCAGTCGAATATTTTTCCCGAAAATGATGTGGTCACTGCCACTCTCCACCACGATCAACACCACTTCTCGTCCGGCCAACTGGGAAATCCCAGACCTGGGAGCAAAAGAGGCCTTGTGTGCCCACCCCGGAAGCGGCCGTGGCTCAGACCAGCTGCTTGGGGTTTAGGCCACCACCTTCAGGGGCAGCAGGAGCTCCCAGGGTCAAAAGTAATTTCACTGTCATCCTGCTTTACTGTAAATACCTTTCCAAGCAACACACATGTCACAGAAAAGTCACGACAGCGTTGGTTTTTGGTTACACAAGAGCTACTTACTAGGCCTGTCCACCTTTCCAAAAATGTTCTCTGATTCTCAAGTCCACCCCCATATTTTGATTGGCATCCTAAAAGAAGTAACTGGTCAAAATTTCAGCCAAATCCATTGAAATTAAGAGGTGCATCAAATCAATTTTGTGTTTTTCGACTATTTTTGAACTTCAAAAAATCATAACTACACTAAAACTTGTCAAAACTTAATTCTTCCGGCAGAAATTGAAAGCTATACTTGTTTGCTACAACTTCTCCGAAGAACGTGTGCCAATAAAATTGAAGGAAAGATGTGTAATTGTCACATTTGTGATCAGAAAAACCTTAAAATCTCGGATACTTTTTCAAAACGACGTATCAACATAGGATTTGCGTGTATTATACGTCGTTTTGAAAAAGTATCCGAGAAATGTTGATTTTTTGATAGATTTCGTTCTGGAACACCCTAATATACGTAATAAGTTGGATTTTTCAAAACGGCATCATATTCTCCAATGTTTTTTGGTTATTTGCTTCTTTGACACCAATGCTGTATGAGTTGAGCAATAATTACCAAAATTCGTGAAAGCCAAATGTGGCCTAAAAACTAGCTTTTCTGGTGCAATCACGCTTTGGCGCGCAAAAAGTGGCATCGCGTCAGCACTGATATGATAACCAATACCTGTCATCACGCTTGTTTGTTGTCACCCGTGGTAGGGGGTAGCCAAGGCAAACTACAAGGAAGCAAAGCTACTACGTTCAGTACAATTTCGCGCCACAGCGTGGTTGCCTCCAAAAAGCTAGTTTTTAGGCCACATTTGGCTTTCCCGAATTTTAATATTTTTTGCTCAACTCCTACAGTACTTTTTCGATTATATCACGAATAAAAAAAATAATCGCGTGATATACTGGAGCGTGATAAAATTGAAACACATATTTTGCGAGTGTTTTTATTACTCTAAATACACCTAAATACAAAAAAGCAAATAAAAACCGAACGAAACATCAAACCACGCAATAGACATTGAAAATTTCAAGCAGCATTTTGAAAAAACAAATTGCCAACCGTCAATAAATATCAAGGAGTCATCCCAGACTGTATTTATGCTGCATTGTAGAGCAATGTGAAGATATCCCTTCAACGCCTCAACTAACTAGTGAAGACGAAATGGAGCGACATGAAATGGAACGCATTAAGTCTGAAATGGCACTCAATAGTTTCCTCGAGTGAGCAAGCAATAAGTAGCATTTTCAGTCTTGAGTATTATTTAAGTTATGACATCCATGCATGGTAGCAATTGATCATTTCATAACAGCCGTTGAAGTGATTTTAATGGTCTATTCTGACGAACATCTTTAGATTCTCTTATGCTAGGAATCTTTCTAAGCTTATATGCTTATATATTGCGAACGGCATTCTAAAGCTTGAATTTTGACATTTCTCGCGTTTAGTATCATACAGGCGTATCCACAATGATCGATTTCTCTTCATCGATTTTCTCTTCGGATTATTCCGGAAAATACCATCAATATTCGGATGATCTCTCGGTGTATTTCGGTGAAGGACGACTAGGACTAGCATTTAAAACAACAAAAACAATCAAAAATGATTTGCAGGCCAAGTTATTAGCCGAAGAGAAAATCGATGAAGAGAAATCGATCATTGTAGATACGCCCGTATGATACTGAGCGCGAGATTTTATCCAACCAACTTTGATTGAAATGAGTTAAAATTGCAGTTTTATATAGCTTTCCGTTTGTTAGGTAAATATTTGAGATGTTTTAGAATGCGATTCTAGATAATCAAGTTCAGAACCCGGTCTGAATCCCCTTATCACCTTTGTCACTGAAACCATTTAGGGTAGAAGCATTAGTTTTGGCCATAATATAGATTGAAATCTTTCATATCGGCATATTGGTAGTTTAAAATAGGTAATTTGTATTTTTTAGGAGTGGTTTCCCTTAGACTGACCAAAACTGGTGAACGAACGCTACTAATGTGCAAAAATAGCATACTTATGACAATTCATATGTCCTACTTAGTTTGAAATATGTACTCGAAAATATTACTATCAAATCTCATAGCGTGATAAAATCGAAAAAAATACCGTGCTTGAATCGAGCGTGATATAATGGAGCGTGATTAAATAGAACCGTGACAAAATCGAAAAACCACTGTACAGCATTGGTGTCAAAGAAGCAAATAACCAAAAAATATTGGAGAATATTATGCCGTTTTAAAATATCAAACCTTTTACGTATATTAGGGTGTTCCAGAACAAAATCTATCAAAAAATCAATTTTCTAAGGTTTTTCTGATTACAAATGTGACAATTACCCATCTTTCCTTCAATTTTATTGGCACACGTTGTTCGGAGAAGTTGTAGCAAACAAGTATAGCTTTCAATTTCTGCCGGAAGAATTAAGTTTTGACAAGTTTTAGTGTAGTTATGATTTTTTGAAGTTCAAAAATAGTCGAAAAACACAAAATTGATTTGATGCACCTCTTAATTTCAATGGATTTGGCTGAAATTTTGACCAGTTACTTCTTTTAGGATGCCAATGAAAATATGGGGGTGGACTTGAGAATCAAAGAACATTTTTGAAAAGCTGGACAGGCCTACTACTTACCTATGTTATTCGTAATGGAGATTTCTACGAGTGGCTTATAGAGCAGATCAACTACCAAGCGAGCTTCTAAAATACGGTTGAGAAGCACTGGAGAGCACTACACTGGGTCATTTGGGAGGAGGAAGTATTACCGGAGAAGTGGATGGAAGGTATCGTGTGTCCCATCAACAAAAAGGGTGGCAAGCTGGATTGCGGGGACTATTGCGCAATCACACTACTGAGCGCTGCCTACAAGATATTTTATGCCGCCGTCTATTACCGATTGCAAGAGAGAGCGTGGACTGGATTCATAGGTGAACGCGCTACAACGGACCAGATGTTGGCCTTCCGCCAGGTGTTGCAGAAATGCCACGAATACAACGTGCCCCCACATCTGTCTTCTTCTTCTTCTTCTTCTTATTCTTCTTCTTCTTCTTCTTCTTCTTCTTCTTCTTCTTCTTCTTTTTCTTTATGGCTCGACGTTCGCATTGGAACTTGGCCTGCCTCTCTTCATCTTAGTGTTCTTTTGAGCACTTCCATAGTTATTAATTGAAGGGCGTTCTTTGCCTGCCATTGCATGAATTTGTACATTGTGTGGCAATTACAATGATACGCTATGCCCAGGGAGTCGAGAAAATTTCTCTCAACTTCATTGGGAGCACCCGCATACTCGTCGATCTACTGAAGGACCGCGGGTTCGGCATCGTAGTGCTGCAGGAAGTGTTTTGGATAGCATCCATGGTTTGAACGTTTAGAGGTAACACACGCAAGCTGGGAACAGCTTTTATAGCGATGGGTGACATGCAGAGGCACATGATCGGTTGGTAGCCGATCGACGAAAGAATGTGCAGGTTGAGGATCAAGGGCCGATTCTTCTACATCAGCATAATAAACGTGCACATCCTTCACTTCGGAAGCACTGATGATGACAAAGACGCATTTTACGCGCAGTTCGAAAGCGAGTATGACCACTGCCCAAACCACGACGTCAAGATCATCATAGGGGACCTAAACGCTCAGGTAGGCCAGGAGGAGGAATTCAGACCGACGATTGGAAAGTTCAGCGCCCACCAGCTGACGGCAGATTATGCACGAATACGGTTTCCCGGATAAACTGATACGGTTGATCAAGGCGACGATGGATCGAGTGATGTGCGTAGTTCGAGTATCAGGGACACTCTCGAGTCCCTTCGAATCTCGCAGAGGGTTACGGCAAGGTGATGGTCTTTCGTGCTTGCTGTTCAACATTGCTTTGGAGGGTGTAATAAGAAGAGCGGGGATAAACACGAGTGGGACGATTTTCACGAAGTCCGTTCAGCTGCTTGGTTTCGCCGATGATATTGATATTATTGCTCGTAAATTTGAGACGATGGCGGAAACGTACATCCGACTAAAGAGTGAAGCCAGGCGAATCGGATTAGTCATTAATGTGTCGAAGACAAAGTACATGATGGCAAAGGGCTCCAGGGAGGAATCACCGCGCCCGCCACCCCGAATTCATATCGACGGTGATGAAATCGAGGCGGTTGAAGAATTCGTGTACTTGGGCTCACTGGTGACCGCCGACAACGACACCAGCAGAGAAATTCAGAGGCGCATTGTGGCAGGAAATCGTGCCTACTTTGGACTCCGCAGAACTCTACGATCGAACAAAGTTCGCCGTAACACGAAGTTAACCATCTACAAAACGTTGATTAGACCGGTCGTCCTCTATGGGCACGAAACCTGGACCCTACGTGCAGAGGACCAACGCGCCCTTGGAGTTTTCGAACGGAAGGTGTTGCGTACCATCTACGGCGGAGTGCAGATGGAAGACGGGACTTGGAGAAGGCGAATGAACCACGAGCTGCATCAGCTGCTGAGAGAACCAACCATCGTCCATACCGCGAAAATCGGGAGGCTACGGTGGGCGGGTCACGTTATCAGGATGTCGGATAGCAACCCGACTAAAATGGTTCTCGAGAGTCATCCGACCGGTACAAGAAGAAGTGGAGCGCAGCGAGCTAGGTGGGTCGACCAAGTGGAGGACGATCTGCGGACCCTACGCAGAGTGCGGAACTGGAGACAAACAGCCATGGACCGAGTGGAATGGAGGCGGCTACTATGTACAGCAGAGGCCACCCCGGCCTTAGCCTGACCGATGCATGCACCAGCTGACGAACGAGAATGGCCTACGCCTCATCGATTTCGCCGCCTCCAAGAACATGGCCATTCGTAGCACCTTCTTTCAGCACAGCCTCCCGTATCGTTACACCTGGAGATCACCACAACAAACGGAATCGCAAATCGACCACGTTCTGATTGATGGACGGCACTTCTCCGACATGATCGACGTCAGGACCTATCGTGCCGCTAATATCGACTCTGATCACTACCTGGTGATGGTTAAACTGCGCCCAAAACTCTCCGTTATTAACAATGTACAGTACCGGCGGCCGGCCCGGTACGATCTAGAGCGACTGAAGCAACCGGATGTCGCCACCGCATACGCGCAGAATCTCGAGGCAGCGTTGCCGGACGAGGGTGTGCTCGATATGGCCCCTCTGGAGGACTGCTGGAGTACAGTCAAAGCAGCCATCAACAACGCAGCTGAGAGCACTATCGGGAACGTAGAACGGAGTCGAGGAAACGATTGGTTCGACGAGGAGTGCAGATCGGTTCTGGAGGAGAAGGACGCAGCGCGGGCGGTAATGTTGCTGCATGGAACCCGACAGAATGTGGAGCGATACAGATAGAAGCGGAAGCAGCAGACCCGACTCTTACGGGAGAAAAAGCGCCGCCTGGAAGAAGCGGAGTGCGAGAAAATGGAACTGCTGTGCCGTTCACAAGAAACACGTAAGTTCTACCAGAAGCTCAACGCATCCCGCAAAGGCTACGTGCCGTAAGCCGAAATCTGCAAAGATAAGGATGGGAGCCTCCTGACGGACAAATGTGAGGTGATCGAAAGGTGGAAGCAGCACTTCGATCAGCACCTGAATGGCGAAGAGAATGTAGGCACGGGGGATCAAGACAGCGGAGGAAATGAATATGTTGGTGCAACAGAGTACGGGACCGAACCAACTCCCACGCTGAGGGAAGTTAAGGATGCCCTCCACCAGCTCAGAAACAACAAAGCAGCTGGTAAGGACGGTATCACAGCAGAACTCATCAAGATGGGCCCGGAAAAGTTGGCCACCTGTCTGCACCAGTTAGTAGTCAAGATCTGGGAAACCGAACAGCTACCGGAGGAGTGGAAGGAAGGGATAATCTATCCCATCCCCAAGAAAGGCGAGAACTTTCGAGCGATCACCATTTTAAATGCCGCCTACAAAATGTTATCCCAGATCGTCTTCCGTCGTCTTTCACTTAAAGTAAATGAGTTCGTGGAAAATTCCCAAGCCGGTTTCATCGACGGCGGGTCGACAACGGACCAGATCTTCACCTTACGGTAAATCCTCCAGAAATGCCGTGAATACCAGGTCCCAACGCATCACCTGTTCATTGACTGCAAAGCGGCATACGACAGTATCGACCGCGCAGAGCTTTGGAGAATCATGGACGAAAACGGCTTTCCTGGGAAGCTGACTAGACTGATTAAAGCAACGATGAACGGTGTGCAAAACTGCATAAGGGTTTCGGGTGAACTACCCGAGCAGAGTCTAACAACAAAATGATAGCAAATCGAAAACTCGATTTGTATTCAGCAGCAAATTGATATCACATTTTGATATCAGTTTGTCTTGCCTGAATTCGATTTCAAATTTAGATTTCGTTTTGCTGTCACTTCAAACTATTATAAAAAATAAGTTTTTAAATTATTTCAAAACTTCTAGGCAACCTTGTATAATAACTCTAAGAATATACCATTAGTGTAATTATCTAATAGCAATTAGGATTTCATATCAATCGAAAAAACCCTATATTTAACGTTTTTGCATTTTTTCTTATTGATTGCAAAAACAGTTATCAATTTGCTATCACTGATAGCAGGAATTGTTTTCAACTTGCTGTTCCGGGAACATTTTTCTGCTCTCATTTTTGATGTTTTAACCGTTAAAACGACCAAAACGATAACAACCCGAGTAATCATAATTTGCAATATCACAACATCAAAATTTGTTTTCAATTTGCTGTCAGACTTTGCTCGGGTATCCAGTTCATTCGAATCTCGCCGGGGACTGCGACAAGGTAACGGACTCTCATGCCTACTCTTCAACATCGCTCTGGAAGGTGTGATGCGACGAGCCGGGCTCAACAGCCGAGGAACAATTTTCACAAAATCCGGTCAATTTGTGTGCTTTTTGGATGACATGGACATTATTGCTAGAACATTTGGAACGGTGGCAGAACTGTACACCCACCTGAAATGTGAAGCAGAAGAGGTCGGACTGATGGTAAATGCGGCTAAGACAAAGTAAATGCTGGTAGGTGGGACCGAGCGAGACAAGACCAACCTTGCCAGCGATGTTACGATAGACGGGAATGTTTTCAAGGTGGTAGAAGAATTTGTCTGCCTCGGTTCCTTGCTAACGGCTGACAATAACGTGAGCCGTGAAATACGAAGGCGCATCATCAGTGGAAGTCGTGCCTGCTACGGGCTCCAGAAGAAACTGCGGACATAAAAGATTCACCCCCGCACCAACTGTACCATGTACAAGACGTTAATAAGACCGGTGGTTCTCTACGGACACGAGACATGGCCGATGCTCGAGGAGGACCTGCAAGCTCTCGGAGTTTTCGAGCGACGCGTGCTAAGGACGATCTTCGGCGGTGTGCAGGAGAACGGTATGTGGTGAACAAGGATGAACCACGAGCTCGCTGCATTCTACGGTGAACAAAACATCCTGAAAGTGGCTAAATCTGGACGGATATGGTGGGCAGGACATGTTGCAAGAATGCCGGACAACAACCCTACAAAGTTGGTGTTTGCTAACCATCCGGTTGGTACAAGAAGGCGTGGGGCGCAGAGAGCGAGCGTTGGGCGTGACCGACGTTGAAGAGCTGCAGCTGCAAATCGAGTATTACGGCGGCAAATTGTTGATTCAGTGTTATCATGAATTTGATGTTGAACTAAATAAATGAATTAGGTAACGTTACCTAAATGGAGGGGCCTAAATAGATTTAAATTAAATGGATCTTACCTAAATGAAGGATTGAGTGTATTACAGAAAATTTCCCGATGTTGATGTACTCTTTTTCATAAACATGAAGTCTCCAAATCATTTTCTTTTCTTGATTCATCAGAATTCAAACCCGAAAAGACCTCCTTCGTTACCGTTGCACTGCTGCAGTCAGTGCAGTGGGTACTGTACTGCAAATTTCACTATCGCTAATTAACCGAACTACAGCGTCCATCATTACTACTACTTATGCACAGTTGCAATGATGGGAAAATCCATTTTAACTAGATCCACGCTGAAGCCACTTGAAACGGGATTGCGGGTTGGGTAGGTAGGGGAACAAAGCCCAAAATGCCAAGATGGGGTAAAATGGCCCAACTCATAAAATCATTCCTGAATGGGACTTGATCATTGCTACAGGTAAATGGTGTCAAGATATGTTTGCATCAAACATTCTTCTAGAAGCTAGGCCACCAAACCCACGAAAAATCCTTTGATTTCCCAATGAAAATTGGCAACTTCCGGTTTTTCGTGCTTGCAATTAAGGTTTTCTGGTGATTTTATTACCAGCCAAGTGTTTCCAACGAGATTAAGGCACGCATGGAGACGCATGGTTGTTGATGTCTACGCTTTCCATGTTAGGGGTCATTCAAATATTACGATCATCGTTTTGCGGGGAGGGGGGTAACACTCCATTTATTGAGTATACGAAAAAAGCGGGACAGAGGGCGGAAAAGGAGTCGGAAATGCCCTAAAACTGATGGACGTAATTTTTGAATGTTTTCATGAAGTGGCATCTTACCCCATGGCAGATGGTCGTTTTGCACCACTTCCGTTTTACGAATCAGTTTTTAAAATCGCTGAATATCGATGAAAATGCAATAATTTTGTGAATATTTTTGCTGAGGTATCGAGCAAATATTGTCTAGTTGCTGTTACCACTTTGGAAGCCTAACAAATGAGGCTAATTATTATTGAAAACGATGAAAGTTTGAAAAATGGCATTTTACCCCACTTGACCCTACTTGGAAAGCGCAACAGTTTCCGAAACTTTATTCAACTAAAACTACCGGTGCTGCTTCTGGGGGTGGTGGTGGTGGTGGTAGAATGGGCCAAACTGCAGGATTCTCATTATCTGCTGTGGGTTAATGATATCTTAAACTTTCAGCGGAATGGGCGCTGGAAACTTCGGGAAGAGACTCTTGTGCTGCTAGGATTGGGGCGTGCTTCTATGCAACGCAAACGAGCTAGACTGCTGTATTTCCATTCAGTGCATACAACTTGAAAGTTATGTTTTGTGGATTTATGGCAATACTTATCGGGCGAAATGATATTCGGATGGCGAATCGATTTTTTCTCTTTGCCAAAATAGTGTGTTTCATTGAATTAAACAACTTTAAACTCAAAAACTTTTGTTGTACATGTTGGCAATGTCATTTTCGAATTTTCGGTTCTTGCAACATTTTACATTTTCTTTCTAGGTACAGTCGGGTATCCTATTAGACGCTGCCACCCACTTTTGCCCACCGCGTTTTCCAGGTTGTCTTTTAACCAATTTAGTTCATTTTTTTTGTATGTGATGAGTCTATTGTGACCACTAACTCCACTCAAAAATTCAGTTGGATTGGATGCAAGACAGTTGAGAAATTGCGGTGGGCGTAAAATGGGTGGCAGCGTCTCATAGGAGACCCGACTGTTTTGTTTTTCCAGTCTTTTTTCCATTTCAGATACAGGTAAGTTTACTTTTATCAGGGCCATGATAATGTGTTTACTCTCAAGTAACAGAGATAGATCAATAACAGTTTCCTAATCTAGTTTGTTGAAAAACTGTATGTTCAACTTTTAAACAGCTAAAATGTGTGTGGTGTTGTTCATTGCTCATAGAGAAGTGTTCCAGTGTTTTACCTTTCAAACAAACACTGAAGTGCACTGCAAGGACGTTTGTTATCGGTTTCATTTTTGTTACTACAAACGCATCAGAAAATGCCATAAATATTATGTCACTCATTTTCCGGTAAAAAAACACGCTTATTGATGACGCAGCTTGATTTCCTGATAATCGATGAACACTCCATTGTGTGTGTGACTGCCATTTTCCAATGCCATCCCATGCATTTCCGGTCAATTGAGATGGAATTGATTCCTTTCGGAAGTCTGCACATGCAACAGCGAACAGCTCCCGGGGAGAAGATTTATTACACGTGTTTTTCCACTGTTCGTACATATACCACACACCGAGCCATACCATCATACATACATCCTGTGAACGCAATTGTCGGTTGGTTGGTGGAAAAATGAGCGGGATGTTGTTAATGCGAAGCATGGATCCTTCCGAAATGCAACTTCGAGCATGCAGCAGCAGCCAACGGAGCACATTGCAACATGACGTTTGGTGACGTTATGGTGGGATGATGGTGCGGGGATATCCTGCATTTGTACATATTGAACAATATTAATGGATCGTTCAGCTTGCGATGCAGCACGTAAACAGTTCGCTCCAGAGAATGTTGGGCACTCCATTAATTCAAATGAGATTGACAATATTTTTGCAACTATTGTAGATAGCTTTCATCAAAATAGTTGAATTCACATAGCTATAACGGGCTCAAAATTCATCCTTTAATTCAATTCATTTCAATTCAACTTAATTTTAAAATTTTAACAATTAAAAGCAGTAATTTCAAAAGATCTCTGTGCCATTAGAATAAAAAAAAGTTTAAATATCCATATTGATTCTAATTGCCCCAACATACATGGTATAACATAACACAAATCGCGGATGGAGTTGCAAAAATGATTTCAATATTACCTCCAATAAGTGATGACGTACGATCTGAGCTGCAGGAAAATCTCCGGGTCCGAGGAAAACAACAGAAACCCGTTAAAGAAGTGTTGGTAGACCTTTATTTGGAATATTTGAATCTCATATATCAGTTTTGAAACGTGTTGATTGCAGAGTTTAATGTAGTACGTCCCTTTTTTGGTTGTCCGCCATTTGGTTTTGTTGTTCGCCCCTGGCTGTCGTTCTCTTTCCTTCCGTTTGTCCTCTTCTTGTCGTTGTCTACCGATAAAGTCCTTTCTTTTTTGTTCCGTTACAGACCTGGACAATTTGTCCCATCAATGTTTTTAGTTCAAGTTAGCAAATAATTTAGTTTTAAACCCATAAATCCTTTCTTCCCATTTTTTATTTTTTTCTTTAATCCTTAACCTCGAAACAGCCGCGAGTACTTCGGCTTCCTAAACTAACATAGTATTAAGGCAGTAATAAATTGTAAAATGTAAAATCAATATGAAAACAAATGATTTCGGCTCAGTTATGCCTCTGTGGTGCCCGAGCCGTCCAAATAAACGAATAAGTAAAAAAAGTGATGACGTAGGTCCTCTCCACACACCTGTAAAGGTTAGAAGTATTTTTTTTTTTTGACATTCCTAATACACTTAAACCTCTTTTTATGCATGTTATTTTTATACACTTCATTTATGCACCTTTTTTATGTCCTGCATAAAAAAGGGAAAGCTACCCAGAGCCAATATTGTGCATAAGAATTGAATTGTATAATGACGGGAACTATTGCAACGGCGGCCAGGGGCTTTTTATAGGGGAGAGCAAAGGAAAGTTACGGGGGCGTTTCAGGGGATCCCAAGGGGTTTCAGCGGGGTTCCAGAAGATCTCAGGGGGGTTTTCGGGGCTCTGAAGCAATCCCCTGAAGAAAGCGTTAGTTCTTGAAGCCGCCGCCTTTGTGTGGGGCGCCACGAGTTTGTTTACAAAAGTTCAGTCTGCTTACCAATCTGCTACGTGCGGAAGCAATAATTTCCACAAATTATGCAATGTGTTTAGTGTTCTTTGTTAAACTTACAACACGCACAAGTACAAAAAAAATAGTCCATTTATAACTACGCTGAAGTCTATCAAATGTAAATGTTGCACCTGCTCCAACAGAAAAAAAATCACTATGTTTTCAGCTTTATGCTACCGCCTTTGAACGTAGCACGTCCAGTACCAAATTTTTGGCTTCACTCCGGTTGTATGTAGATGACAGCCGTAAGGGGGTTGGTCTATCGGGGTTATCGAAAGCATTGCAGAGAGTTTCAGAGGATTTTCGGTTTTCGGGTAAGCGTTACAGGTACGTTTTGGGGGCTTCCAGAGGTCTCACGTGCGTAACATGGGGTCCGAGTGGAAGGGGGTTTCGGAGGAGTTTCAGGAAGTCTCATGACATTTAAGGCTGGCTTCAGAGGCGCTTCGCAGGCGTTTTTGCGGGTTTCAGGTGCGTTACATAAAGCCCGAGGGGGATTTTGGAAGCATGTCAGGAAGTTTCAGAGCATTTTCAGCGGAATTAAGAGGCGTTACGGAGAACTTTTCAGAGGTTTAGGAGTGTCTCAGCTGCGTTACATGGGGTCCGAGGGGGTTTAAGGTGGATTTAAGAGGTCTTTCAGGAAGTGTTCAGAGCATTTTCGGTGGGATTCAAAGGCGTTACGGAGGAGTTTTCGGGGGTTTCTGACCGTCTCAGGTACAGGGGATAGACAAAATGATCGGGACAGGCAAAATTTTCACTTTTTAAAAAATGTTCAACTAGCTGTAACTTTTAGAAAAGTGCATCGAATATTCTTACTGTAGGTTCATCAACTAGTTGTGCAACAGTGGTCTAAATTTGGGAAAGATCAGGCCATTTTTCACGAAGTTATAAAGATTCTTGAAAAAGGTAAAATTATCCGATAGCCAACTTTGAGCTATTATATCTCCGGATTTAATGAACCGATTGCAATGAAATTTTGACCATTCATGACTTATATGATGAACTCTGGAAAACATCTGACTTAACTTGAAATTTTTAACAAGAGAAAAAGTTATAGCGATTTTATTTTTTTCACGAAATTGGTCTATTTTTAATATGTGTTCCATTACTTTTTCAATTTGTTGGCGGCAATATTGTTACTTTCTTTCAAAACACATTTATATATATGTCAATTAGAGGGAAAGTAAATGAACTATAATTTGCACCTCAAGTTTTGAAACCATGTTGAAGTTTTGAATAATTTTGTGTTTTATTAGAAAAATAATCTAATCGTTATAATTTTCTTTCGTATTAAGAATTTTAAGTTAAGTCAATGGTTTTTCATAGCTCATTATATAAGTCATAAATAGTCAAAACTTCATTGCGTTCGGTTCATTGAATCCGGAGATATAACAGCTCAAATTTGGCTATCGGATAATTTTACCTTTTCCCGTGGAAAATGGCCCGATCTTTCCCAAATTTGGACCACTGATACACAACTAGTTGATGAACTAACAGTAAAAGTTTGAGAATATTTGATGCACTTTTCGAAAAGTTACAGCTAGTTGAACTTTTTTTGAATATTGAAAATTTTGCCTGTCCCGATCATTTTGTCTATCCCCTGTATGTTACATGGGATCCGAGGGAGTACAAGTTGGATTTTGGAGGCATTACAGGTTTAAGAGCATTTTCGGTGGTATTCAGTGGGGCTAAAGAAGCGTTCCGGAATCGTTACGGAAGCATTACACAAGCATTTTCAGGGGTTTCGGTCCGTCTCCAGGTGCGTTACATGGGATCCGAGGGGGTTTCAGAGAAATTTAAGAAGAATTTCAGGAAGTTTCAGAGCATTTTCGATGGGATTCAGAGGCAATATGGAAGAGTTGTGGAGGAGTTTTTGGGGGTTTCGGAACCTCTTAGGTGCGTAGCTTGGGGTCCAAGGGGATTTAAGGGAGATTTTAAAGGCATTTCAGGAAGTTTCAGGGGATTTTGGAGACCCCATTACAATAGCTTTTGAAACGCCTCTGAAATACCCTATGATTTAAAGGTGTTCTTGAAACCCCCTGATACGACCCTGACCTAAAATGTCTCGAAACGCCCCTGAAACTTCCGTAATCCCATTTAAACATAATCATAATTAATTTGAAATACCTCTGAAACCCCTTTAAACCCCCTGAAACACACCTCAAAACCCCTTGAAACGCCCCTAAAAATGTTCCTGCAACACCCTGGAACTAGACGAGTGCGCCGCCGCGCCACGCCGCCGCCGCCGCCAGTTAAATTGACCCGGCGCGCCGCTGTTCATATTTTTCCACGCCGCCGAACACAATTTCCCACGCCGATGAGAAAACGACAAAGATTTTTTTTCTCACCAACCTGCTTAATTCTGATAGCAATAATAGTGGTAGGTAATTTTTAAACAGTTTCTATGTTTTCCTTGAACATATTAGGCGTATTCGTTTGAAATTCTCCTTGTGAATCTTTTGTATTTTTTTTTGTGATTTCATTTTTATTGATTTCTAAAGCAGTACTATGAAGATCTTCACGTATTCTTTTTTAAGTACCGTCGTGCGGGGTGTCATTGGGCCAAAGCTGGGTGACATTTGGCCACAATCCCGCAAGTTTAGAATTCAACGGTAATGCATGTTGTGGGCTAGACTACTAAAATACATAATTCTTAGATACTTTGCATCCGCAGTCGGATTCTGTGACCTATATTGAATCCGTGGGATCGATGGACCAATTTTACACTCTAGACCTAATGTCACTCCGAACGACGGTAGTAAGCGAGACTCTTTTGTAAATTATAACGGATTATTAACACAATTCTTGGCGATATTCTCATTAGGTTCACAAACATATCCTCCCACGTATTCTTTGAATATCTAGGAAGATTTTCATGCCATTTTACGAATGCCATCCTTGGATATATTCCTATAGAGGACCCTCCAAAAATTTCACCGAGAATTCTTCTAGAAAAATTTCCAGAACTCTTTCAGAAGTTTTTCCAAGGATTATTCAAAAAATTCGAATGCTCCTTTAGAAAATTTTTTAGAGATGCTTTAAGTTCCTCCATAAATTCTAAGGAATTTCCTCCTGACATGCACACTTAATTTTAAATGCCGAATCTCGGTTTACGAATGCCGAGATTTTCACAGCTGAGTAGTCGGCTAAATGTTTTCATGAGATCTCAGCTTATAAATGCCGAAAATCAGTATAACACGCCTTGTTGCCAAGCAACCTACGATCTTGTTTGCTGAGTCTCGGTTAAAATTCTGAAACCGAGATTCGCACAGCTGAGCGTCCCCCTTTTTATTTATAACTCTAGGAATTATATTTACACAGTAATCCCAGAAATCTTTCAGAAATTTCTCCATCGGTTACTTCGAAAATTCTTTCAGGGCTTCTTCTAAAAATTTCTTCATGGAGTATCTCCAGGAAATTTCCCAGAAGTTCTTCCGTGATTTTGATGAGTGATTACAGTAGATATTCTTTCAGTGATTTCTACAAAACAATAATCGTATAGAGATTCATGAGTTCCTCCGGATATTCCTCCATCTATTTCACCAGAAATTCCTCCTGAAATTCTTCCAAAGAAACCATTATCATTTATTACTAGGATACTAGCAATTTAAGTAGCAACTCTTTGGAGGAGCGGACCTGGTGTGGTGGTTAAATCACCTGACTCTCACGCCGAGGACCTGGGATCAAATCCCACTCCCGACAAACTCACAAAATGTGAGTTCTTCCTACGGAAGGGAAGTAAAACGTGGGCCCCGAGATGAACTAGTCTAGGGCTAAAAATCTCGTTAATACACAAAGAAAAAAATCAACTCTTTCTAGAACGATTTTTAGAAAATTTTCTGGGATTCTTTCACATAATCCTGCAGGGATTCGTTCAAGAATATCTCCAGGGATTTCTTCTAGAATTCGATAGACACTTTATTCAGACATTCTAACAACGGTTTTTTTTTTCAGAAATTCTTCTATGGACTCCATCTAAATCTTAATCTTTCTTCTGAAATATCACTTAAGACTCCTTCAGCAGTTTCCGGGGTTTTCATGGTTTTCAGTAAGAGATTACCTCTAACATGGATTTTTTTTCAGAAATTTCAGAGAATGTTCAGCTTTCAGAAATATTTACTGAGATGCCTTTGGAGACTCTTCCGGGAATTCTTTGAGATATTCCTCCACAAATATTTACAGAAGTATTTTATGAAATAACATAAATCAATTAGAGTTACTCTTCGAGTGTTACCTGAAGAAATGTCTTTATAAATGTTTAAAAAAAATTCTTTTAAGGTTTAATTTTATTGAAACTATTTCAGAAACTATCGTCGGAGTCCCTGGGGAATACATGGAGGGACTCCTGAGATTTGCCACAAAAGTTAAGTTAATTGGAAGCAATGGCCTCAACAGAGGGGTAGGACAAAAATCTGAGATGGTTTTTTGAGGAATTTTTAGTAGAATTTTATGAAAAATTATTGGAAAATTTAACGAAGAAATCCTGGAGAAGTTTCTGACAAGGGAAGGTTACGATGGTGTCCCCCGGGGATTTCAACCGGACTATTTTTGTTGCATTCTACTTGTGGAAATATGAAAAAATCCAAAGCCTTTCGGGTGATGGGCCAGTGGTGTAGTCAGGAGGGGCCCTCAAAGGGGCAAATTATGCAAAATTATGCAAAATAAAACATGATTTCGTATCAAATTTAATTTACCATAGGTGTTGCCAGGGTAAGAACTAGTTGAAGTTATTTTAACAAAAATGTATTACCTTGTTTGTCACCCATCTCACCCTGCCAACGCCTGTCTGTTTCTACAGCAATACATATTGAAATTTGCATTTTGATGACATTTGAGCATTTTCAATAATGTTATATTTTGCATAATTTGCCCCTTTGAGGGCTCCTCCTGACTACACCACTGGCCCATCACCCGAAAGGCTTTGGATTTATTCATATTTCCACATGTGGAATGCAACAAAAATAGTCCGGTTGAAATCCCCGGGGGACACCATCGTAACCTTCCCTTGTGAGAAAATCCTTGAAGGCATTACTGAAGGACATCCTTGAGGAATTTCTGAATTAATTCGTGAAGAAGTTTCTGAAGGAATCCTTGTAAAAAAAATCTTCGGTTACCGAGCAGAAATTGCAGACAAAGGTACTAGAAGAATTCTTTAATAAATCTACTTATGAATTTTTGAAAGATGATTTGGAATGAACACTGAAAGAACTCCTGGAGATACTTCTGAATTCTAGAAAGAATTTATTGCGCATTGTCTGAATGATATCAGTGGATAAAATTCCCTGATACAATTTCCTTACAGGAATTTGTGAAGTTCAAGCAGTTGTAACTGCACCGCGCTTGCGCTGTATACGACGAGCGAAGCTTTTTTGGTAGTGCTGTACTTTTTACAACGGTGCGCGTCCTAAAAGGAATAGCCAAATGAAACTTCTAAAAAAATGTTTTTTAAAGGAATCTCTCAAGCAATGCGTGGAAAACCGGAGAATGCTATGTAGTAATTCCAAGAAGAATTTCTTGAGATAACGTTACAAAATAAATCCTGAAGTGATTTCTAAAGGAACTCCTGAAAAAATCTCTGAAGGGGATTGAAAAAGGTCGCTGGAAAAAAAAATCTGAAGGAATCCGTGAAAGAAGATTTATAAGAGGCTTTACCGCAATGCGGCATTCGCCTCTGAAGGAAGGTTTCTAAATATTTCTAGGGGAGTTCACGATCCCACTTGTGATGAAATATCTGAGGATCTTCTGGAAAGTCCCCTGGAGGAACTCCCAAAAGAATCTATTGAGAATATTCTGGAGAAATTTCCGAAGAGACGCCTGAAAAATACCTAGAGTAAAAGAACCCCAAATAACTCCAACAAAAAAAAATCAAATTTTACCATGACAACACTGGCCTCTCAAATTTCTAACATAATTCTTATGAACATAGTTTTTATTGTATCCTTTGATTTACATACGTTCAAACCTTTCACACAAAATAGATGAAAATTGTACAAGAAACATATTATTCTGTTTTCTAGTGACTAAAAATAGCACTTCACTAAAAAAAATAATAAAAAAAATTTGGTCACGCCGATTACGCAGCAGTCGCCACCGCCGCAGTCTCAAATTACTATACACGCTGCCGCCGGTGAAAACTGCTTCGACAACCTGGAACTCTCTTAAATGACTCTGAAATGACTCTAAAATACCTTGAAGCGCCCCTCAAACCCCTTGCAACGCCCTTCAATGGTGCCGTTAAGTATCCTTTAAAGCCCCTTGAAACGTTCCTCAGTTCCCCTTAATACTATTGAAATGCCTCTTTATTCCCCGTAATCCTATTAAAACGCCAACAAATCTTGACAGAAGGTCTCTTAACCGTTCAGGACGCGCGCTGTTGTAGTTTCGTTGTTTGATGGCGCGCGTCCTTAAAGGTTAATAGTCCTCTCAAATCTTCTGAAACAACCCCTTCAAACGCCCCTGAAGCCCCTTGGAACTCCTTTTTGCCCTCTCTGGGAAATTTCAGGAAACCCCCGTAGCCCCACCTCAAATGCCCAGGAGCAAGACCCGTTCCCGCAAACTAGATTCTCTCATTAAAGCCCAAACTTAATTTATGTATTTATCTCTCTCTTTTTATGCCTTTTTCAAAAAAAGACCAAGCCATGTGCATAAAAAGAGGTTCAAACGTAGCTTTAAAAATGTACAGACCCGAAACAGCGAAAACGATTGTAAAAATAGCGAATATTCATCAGACGGAAAGCAACGGATAAACAAACAATTAATCAGAAAAAAAACCTCATCACTATGTAACAATTCTTCGGTTACTACACAATACACTTCTCGCATAATTTTTTTTGAAATTTAGAGAGTCTTAGCCGAGAGTGCATTGTTTAGCCCGATAAGTTAACAATGAACTTTTTGCGCCGAACATTGCACTCTCGGCATACCCTCACTGTTTCCTAGCTGTACGTTCCCTACAATAGGGGCAATTCATAAACCATGTAAACTTTTTGTAAGAAGGGGGTGGGGGTGGTTAGCCAATGTCTACGCTCTATAGAAATTTGAAATTTTTTGTTCAGGCAAAAGTCTACGAGGTCTTTGGTAATGAACAGCCCCATACACTCCCGGCAAAGAACCTTCCGAAACAAGCCGAGCACACGCTCAATGTTTCGGCCCTAAAGACCCAAGTATTGGCAAATATTTACACTTTTTTCGTGTAAGTTTGAATCACTCTCTAAGTGATCAGTAATTGTTGCTAGAAATGACATACACAATTCCCACATTTCTCGTATATCATCCGTCTCACCAAACAAATCGACAGCAGTGAAATTTACGCGGACAACCACAACCGCCAATTGCATCTGTCGGTTGTCAGCCGGTTGAATTATGAATCAGCCGCTAATGGTACAGTGTGGAAACATTTATCTACGGATCCGGGTCAGCAGCCAATATCTACCAGTTGTAGTGGTAGTCTGACTGACTGACTGTTGGTTGTAGCAGCAGCGGCAGCCGATTAGCCGGCCGACTGCCCTTGGTCGCTTTGTTCTGCTAGCTGGTGCTTTGAATATTTTACCAACGCAATCTGGTCAACATAATTAATTGATTATTGAGTTGAACGAAAACCTAATTATTTATCCCTTTGGGTTCCCGGCGAGGTGCTGCAAATCAGGTTGGCGGCTTGTTTGAAATTGTTTGCGTGTGCGTCGAGATAACTAAATAGCTGACTTGACGTTGCTATAATAGCTACGTTTGAACAAAAATTGGATTTGTAGCGGTTTATGGATCTGCCTCAATAATTGACGAAAGCAATTTCTAATGTAATTAAACACCAAGCATTGGGTGATGTTGTTCTTTAAAAAATTTGAACCTATCTACCTCATAGATTTATTGTATAAAAACCATTAAATATTTTTAATGGTGTATCAGCTGGAGCAAAAGCAATCTATCTTCCTTAGGTGTGTGTGATATATCTAAAACTTGTGATTGATGGTCCTACTCCTACTCAAGCATGGTCTAAATCTCGATTTTTATTTTAAACATTCTTATCTTTTGGGGATCTTTAACCCAACTTTTCTACTTTTATTTTATAGAAAATTTATGATTAAGGGATGCTCGTTTTTTCCCAGAATAGTGTGAGTGAGGAACGTTTTCAAAAAATTTATACCTAATTGTTTTGCTTGCATGCCAAATATCAATCAGATAAACATAAAATGGCTGCACAGAGGAATTTATGGTAATAAGGCATAATAATGTACGAAAACGGCTTTCCTGGGGAAGCTGACTAGACTGGTTAAAGCAACGATGGACGATGTGCAAAACTGCGTAAGGGTTTCGGGTGAACTATTTAGTTCATTCGAATCATGCCAAGGACTGCGATAAGGTGGCGGACTCTTATGCCTTGATGTGATGTGATGAGTCGGGCTCAACGAACGATTTTCACAAAATCCGGTCAATTTGTGTGCTTTGCGGATGACATGCACATTATAGCCACAACAACGGTGGCAGAGCTGTACACCCGCCTGAAACGCGAAGCAGCAAAGGTCGGACTGGTGGTGAATGCCTCAAAAACAAAGTGCATGCTGGTAGGCGGAACCGAAAACGACCGGATTCGTCTGGGTAGTATGTTACGATAGACGGGGATACCTTCGAGGTGGTTGTGGAATTCGTCTAGCTCGGATCCTTACTGACGGCTGACAATAATGTGAGCCGTGAATTTCGAAGGCGCATCATCAACGGAAGTGGGGCCTACTACGGGCTCCAGAAGAAGCTGCGATCTAAACGGATTCACCCATGCACCAAATGCACCATGCACAAAACGCTAATAAGACCGGTCGAAACGGACACGAGACATGGACCATGCTCGAGGAGGACCTGCAAGCTCTCGGAGTTTTCGAGCGACGCGTGCTAAGGACGATCTTCGGCGGTGTGCAGTAGAACGGTGTGTGGCGGAGAAGGATGAACCACGAGCTCGCTGCACTTTACGACGAACCCAGCATCCTGAAGCTGGCCAAAATCAGAAGGATATGGTGGGCAGGACATGTTGCAAGAACGCTGGATAACAACCCTGCAAAGTTGGTGTTCGCTACTGACCCGTTTGGCTCGAGAAGGTGTGGAGCGCAGAGAGAACGATGGGCGGACCAGGTGAGCATTTGACGCGACCGAGGATGGAGAGCGGCAGCCACAAACCGAGTATTGTGGCGAACTATTGTTGATTATGTCTTGTCTTCAATGTGATGTTGAGCAAATAAATGTGTGTATGTAGCGCGGAGGTTTTCAGCTGCACAATTGCGTTGTAAACGATGAGCAACTCTTTGACTCTATTCCAGAAGAGAATCAAGATAAGCTGGTGAAGATCTAAAACGAGGTAATCAATAACCTTGTACTAATAGTCGGTGCACAATCAGAATGGAACAATCCAGCACCAACAAAACGGCAAGTCCTGTAAGTTATAGCAATACTTTTCAATCCTCTCAGACTGTTGTCTTCAGTAGTCGTTCTGCCTCTGGAATCTGTGGAAGAATAGGATGGATTGGGCTGATTTGCGGGACAAAAATCTACTCGAGGACTTAAGATATTTTTTGAACGCGCTGCCACTTGTAGGGGACTTCCAAGTTCCTCGGCAGGTAATTTCGGAGGAAAAGGATTTAAATCCATGGATTTACTGATGCTCCAAATACGACCTACAGAGCATGCGTGTCCTTCGCTTGGTACAGCGAGTCTGTTCCATAACGCCCATGTATGTCCATCCCGCACAAGGAGCTGATGGCCGCTCTATTCCTGCATCGATTGGTAAAGAAAGAGGTTTACGCAATGGAATTGGAACACGTCCCAGTTACTCTCTGGTCCGACATCCAGGTTCTTTGCTTTGCTTTGCTTTGCTTTGCTTTGCTTTGCTTTGCTTTGCTTTGCTTTGCTTTGCTTTGCTTTGCTTTGCTTTGCTTTGCTTTGCTTTGCTTTGCTTTGCTTTGCTTTGCTTTGCTTTGCTTTGCTTTGCTTTGCTTTGCTTTGCTTTGCTTTGCTTTGCTTTGCTTTGCTTTGCTTTGCTTTGCTTTGCTTTGCTTTGCTTTGCTTTGCTTTGCTTTGCTTTGCTTTGCTTTGCTTTGCTTTGCTTTGCTTTGCTTTGCTTTGCTTTGCTTTGCTTTGCTTTGCTTTGCTTTGCTTTGCTTTGCTTTGCTTTGCTTTGCTTTGCTTTGCTTTGCTTTGCTTTGCTTTGCTTTGCTTTGCTTTGCTTTGCTTTGCTTTGCTTTGCTTTGCTTTGCTTTGCTTTGCTTTGCTTTGCTTTGCTTTGCTTTGCTTTGCTTTGCTTTGCTTTGCTTTGCTTTGCTTTGCTTTGCTTTGCTTTGCTTTGCTTTGCTTTGCTTTGCTTTGCTTTGCTTTGCTTTGCTTTGCTTTGCTTTGCTTTGCTTTGCTTTGCTTTGCTTTGCTTTGCTTTGCTTTGCTTTGCTTTGCTTTGCTTTGCTTTGCTTTGCTTTGCTTTGCTTTGCTTTGCTTTGCTTTGCTTTGCTTTGCTTTGCTTTGCTTTGCTTTGCTTTGCTTTGCTTTGCTTTGCTTTGCTTTGCTTTGCTTTGCTTTGCTTTGCTTTGCTTTGCTTTGCTTTGCTTTGCTTTGCTTTGCTTTGCTTTGCTTTGCTTTGCTTTGCTTTGCTTTGCTTTGCTTTGCTTTGCTTTGCTTTGCTTTGCTTTGCTTTGCTTTGCTTTGCTTTGCTTTGCTTTGCTTTGCTTTGCTTTGCTTTGCTTTGCTTTGCTTTGCTTTGCTTTGCTTTGCTTTGCTTTGCTTTGCTTTGCTTTGCTTTGCTTTGCTTTGCTTTGCTTTGCTTTGCTTTGCTTTGCTTTGCTTTGCTTTGCTTTGCTTTGCTTTGCTTTGCTTTGCTTTGCTTTGCTTTGCTTTGCTTTGCTTTGCTTTGCTTTGCTTTGCTTTGCTTTGCTTTGCTTTGCTTTGCTTTGCTTTGCTTTGCTTTGCTTTGCTTTGCTTTGCTTTGCTTTGCTTTGCTTTGCTTTGCTTTGCTTTGCTTTGCTTTGCTTTGCTTTGCTTTGCTTTGCTTTGCTTTGCTTTGCTTTGCTTTGCTTTGCTTTGCTTTGCTTTGCTTTGCTTTGCTTTGCTTTGCTTTGCTTTGCTTTGCTTTGCTTTGCTTTGCTTTGCTTTGCTTTGCTTTGCTTTGCTTTGCTTTGCTTTGCTTTGCTTTGCTTTGCTTTGCTTTGCTTTGCTTTGCTTTGCTTTGCTTTGCTTTGCTTTGCTTTGCTTTGCTTTGCTTTGCTTTGCTTTGCTTTGCTTTGCTTTGCTTTGCTTTGCTTTGCTTTGCTTTGCTTTGCTTTGCTTTGCTTTGCTTTGCTTTGCTTTGCTTTGCTTTGCTTTGCTTTGCTTTGCTTTGCTTTGCTTTGCTTTGCTTTGCTTTGCTTTGCTTTGCTTTGCTTTGCTTTGCTTTGCTTTGCTTTGCTTTGCTTTGCTTTGCTTTGCTTTGCTTTGCTTTGCTTTGCTTTGCTTTGCTTTGCTTTGCTTTGCTTTGCTTTGCTTTGCTTTGCTTTGCTTTGCTTTGCTTTGCTTTGCTTTGCTTTGCTTTGCTTTGCTTTGCTTTGGGCAAGTTGTTGGAGTAGAACGAGGGGGGTCCAAATCCGAATGAATGCTTTGTGCGATCGATTGTGATGAGTGTAGGACTTCACCGAGTTGGGTGCAGTTACTGTAGATGCTTGTTTAATGCCCAGTATGGAATGCATGCTGTCGGTGGTGGAATTAAGTTTCAGACATACACTTGTGGAAACCTAGTTGTTTACTAAATAAAAAACAAATTGTAAAGAGAAAAATATAGAAATCAACTGCTCTAAATCTCACCAACAAATTCTCATTCAGCTTTGAGGTTATGAAATCGGGAACAAATGAGAATTTGCTAAAAAGAACTTCAAAAAGTTCAACTCCGTGTGCATCACACACATTATTTGGAACATCGGGTAAAAATCATCTCATAGCTCAACCATTTTCTAGCGCTGATATCAACCGAAAATAGACTGTTGCTCGACGTTACAGGATATCCCGTAACTTCCACATGACTTCAATTGATTAATGAATGAAAGTTTCACTTTACCACATGATCGACATTTCGTTTCACACATTCGCTTCCCTAGTCAAACCCGGTTGATGTTTGTTCGATGTGGTTGATAGACAGATAGACCTACTGCGCTCGCCAGGCACTAGCAGGCATATGGTCTGCCGGTTCGGAGAGAACTTATAGCCTGCAGAATTTTCCCACATCCAACATCCGATACGTACAAAAGAACGGCCTGCCTGGCTCTAGTTCTGGCCGAGTGCAACTGTATACGTCCGTTGGACAAGTGTTTGAAAACGCGAAAAACCGCAAACTATCTATCAGTAGGTAGTTCCCCGTTGGATAGCGGATTTTGATGATGTCTGTTCGATGGCAGCCACACTACCAGTCAGCCGCCATCCAGATATGCTTTTCGGATGGAGTCCTTTGGTGTTTCATGTGTTGCAAACATGACGACTGCCGTTCGTGGCCGAAACTCGACGTTCCTCCCGGGACTTATCGCCAAATCCCGATGCCTGCAACATAGTCGTTGTATCGAAATGAACGGGAAAACACAGAACACCGTGGCCCCAGTTGTGCCTATGGTGACAATGTAGCTCGAATCCTGATCCAATCCAGTCGCCTGAGGTTTGTGGTTTTTACTAGAGGGCGGGGACGCACACGACTACACAAGTCCCAGCGAGGAGCGTTCGGAACTATTGTGTCACCGACGACGACACAGTGTCGAACCCCTTGAGTGAACGCACACTCCGGAACATAGGCGCGTATAGATGTCAATTAAAATTTATTCGCATTTTCCCAGCAGCTGTTACAAATGCGTGTTATTATACCAATTAACCTGTCATTCAAACCACTAAACATGGTACCATTAATTGTAGAACAGCTGAACCTAGGCTCATGTACGTACATTTGGGAACGAACAAGATACGCGATAACGAGGGAATACTTAGCATGGTTTTGGTGGTGTAAATTTGACACTATTCCGATGGTGGCAGATTTGGGAAACGAATCAAATCCCCATTTGGTGGCAGAAATGTGGGAATACGTTAAAGTTGATAGTGGAATTTAGACCAAATCAACGGGTTCAAACAGATTTAAATGCTCAAACATGCACATACATTTTTTTTCGAATTGAAATTAACCACGTTGATTGGTTTTCCTGACTAAAGATATGAAATTAAGAAGCTAAGCTTCTTTTTTTTTTTTGTCAATAAGCCACGAAGTAGACAAACTAAGTGTTCTATGAGCACTTCCACGATTACATATGAACTGATAGCACTTTACCAATAGAAAATAAATGTATGCATTCGTACATCATGTGGCAGGAACGAGGATACTATATTCCCAAGGAAATCAAGGACAATTCAGGGAGTGGACCTGGTGTGATGGATAAATCACGTGACTGTCACGCCGAGGACCTGGGATCGAATCCCACTCCCGACACAAAGAGTTCTTCCTTCGGAAGGGAAGTGAAGCGTGGGTAAAGATGAACTAGCGCAGGGCTAGAAATCACGATAAAAAAAATAAAAAGGACAATTTCATTACGAAAAAATACTGAACCCACCGAGAATCATACCCGACACCCTCAGCATGATCTTGATGAATTCCCCTGCCCCTGTCTATAATTTCTTGCACTTGGTTCCACCAGTACAAAATCCAACGTGCATCTAATGAAATGAAGTCGAACGAGTCCAGCGTTATATTGCTTTATGACCGAAAAATTCTTCCCATAAAACCACCATCGGAAAACCATAAATCCCAACCGTTTACCCTCCGCCATTGTCGAACGCAAACATTCATATCTGGGTCCGAAACCGTTTCGGTGTACGAACAAGACAATTAGCATTGGCAAATTTATGCATAACATTCATTTAATCCCAAACAGGCACGCTCGTTTGGGGCTTTCCGCTTTGAGGCCCATTTTGCGTAGAGTGCACGGCTGGCACACGGCTTGCCGTTTCCAGCCATTAGGCACTCTAGGGATGATGCCCCCTAAAACGTATAGACAACCGTAGGTAGGTAGGTAGATATGTAGATAGTAGGCATCCGTAAACGTGCTCCCGTTCCGAAAAGTGATGTTTGCTGTTCGTGCTTCTCGTTTCGGTGGCCCTCCCACTGACTGTCGTCGACGTCGTCGCGCCGATACTGTTCATTATAGATACAAAGTGCCCACCAGACCTTCCGTGGCGCCACCATTCGAAGCCGTCCCATTATTATTAAAACACCATAGGATGGGGGAGGGAAGTCAGAACGGCCTATCTTAAGGGAGATACAAGTAAAGCGGTTTAAGTGACTTAAATATCCACTCATTTAAAAAAAAAAGATAGGCTAAAGCACAAATGAACGAAGGTATGTTAGGTCGTCCCTATCTTTACAAAAAAAAAACCAGATCAATCCACCTAGTAGTGATAGAGCCTTTCTCGTCGAATATGTACTCAACATTTTTTCCGTCGCCATAAGCCGAAGTGTTCCTGAATCCTGAGAATACTCTAGAACGGAATAAATCTCATTTTCTTCTTTTGCCACAGTGCTCGTTGACTCGTGAATGGGGGGCAGGGTGGAGTTGATAAATAATAAATGTATTTGAAGAAAAAAAATCTCAAACAATTAAGCAAAACCGCCTAACTCATCGGATTTGATAAGAAATTTTCTGGAAGACTCTAGTTTCACCTTAAAATTGAAAAGTTTATTGGTTTATTTATTTGTGCCCTTCCTCAAAATGTTGAACTCCGACCAAAATTTCCAAAGGGGGACCCCTCTGGACTTAGAGAAAATCGAAATTTGTGTCAGTCTTATTCAGAAAAGCAAGAATTTTATCAAAGTCCTAATCGAATTTGGAAACTTATTGATGGCTTATATTCCGACGCTATGTTAAACGTATAGGCAGAGCTGAAAAATATCATACCTCTCAGTTGACTGCTTGACCACCTTCACTACCACTGGATGCCGATCATTATCAAGACATTTCGGCAAATTTTTCCCTGCACACTTTAGCCTATATTTTATTATCATAAGTTATAAGATTCATGTAAAACTTGACAAAAAGAAAGTGCAAGTAAGCGAAATTTCCCATAACAAACCCATTCAAATTTCAACCGTGTTACAGAGCGCGAGGGCTCAACCAGTTGCATCAAAATTGTTCGCAGTAATTTTGGACGCAAAAGGGGAATAGTGCTATAAAATTAAATTTTTTCCATACATCGTTGATCCATCCTACTGTACAATGACGCCCCAGGGATCTAAAATGGTGTAATTTGACAAGAACGCTTATTTTTTTTATCAAGATTTGATCTTTTATACATATTAATCGCTTGCATCGATTTTGTTCACCTGCGTAATTTCAGCAATCCTGATTCTGCAACACTGCCGGTATTCTTAAGTGTGATCAGAGACTATTTTCTTTCTGCCCGTTTATCTGGTTAACGAACATTTTGATGATTTGATGTTTCGCATGCATCGGTTTGTTTTAGTTTTGGTCACTTCCGACGGGACACCTGGAACCGGTTCCCTAACACAACCGGTTTAGATACGGTATGAAACTATTTTTCTGCTTACCGTTCATCTGGTTATCGAAAAAGCCGCTCTTTGATATGTCCCATGCCTGGGTTTGGTTCACCTTTTTAATTGGCCACTTCCGGCAGGACATCCTGAACTGGTTCCGGAATACAATGAGTTCAGATATGGTCTGAAACTATTTTCTTGCTTACCGTTCATCTGGTTATCGAAAAGCCGCTCTTTAATGTGTCGCATGCATAAATTTGATTCACTTTTTTAATTGACCACTTCCAGCGGGACAGCTGGAGCCTGTTCCGGAACACAACCGGTTCAGATATAGTCTGAAACTATTTTCCTGCTTACCGTTCATCTGGTTATCGAAAAAGCCGCTCTTTGATGTGTCCCATGCCTGGGTTTGGTTCACCTTTTTAATTGGCCACTTCCGGCAGGACATCCGGAACCGGTTCCAGAACACTACCGGTTCAAACATGGTCTGAAACTATTTTACTGCTTACCGTTCATCTGGTTATCGAAAAAGCCGCTCTTCGTTGTGTCCCATGACTGGGTTTGGTTCACCTTTATAATTGGCCACTTCCGGCAGGACATCCGGAACCGGTTCCGGAATACAGGTCGGACTCGATTATCCGGGGGTTCAATTAACCGGGGGCCCGATTATCCGGGGCTCGATTATCCGGCAAAAATGACTCGATTATCCGGGGAAAACTTTGTTTTTGCTTTGTTTACAAACTTTGTTTACAAATTTTGAGATTACAGTATGTCAAAAAATGTGATAAACATCAAATACAACACCTGTAAATAAGATTGAGCCTATTAGAAAACTGTTTTTATTTTTTCACAATTTTCAGCTAAAATTTAATTTTAATAAAACATGGTTATAATAATACCAGATGTTATGTTTAGGCACTACAACGTCATGTATGTTAGCTTTTATGTTCAAGGTACAGTTTTTGATTGAAGAACATCAAAAATAAAAGAAAAGAAGCATGGCTCGATTATCCGGGTGGTTCGATTATCCGGGGTGAAATAATTTTGGGGTCACCCAGATAATTAAGTCCGACCTGTACAATGAGTTCAGATATGGTCTGAATCTATTTTCTTGCTTACCGTTCATCTGGTTATCGAAAAACCCTCTCTTTGATGTGCCGTATGCCGTTTGGTTCACTTTTTTAATTGGCCACTTGCGGCGGGACACCTGGAACCGGTTTCGGAACACAACCGGTTCAGATACGGTCTGAAACTTTTTTTCTGCTCACCATTCATCTGGTTATCGAAAAAGCCACTTTTTGATGTGTTGCATGCCTGGGTTTGGTTCACTTTTTTAACTGGCCACTTCCAACAGGACATCCGTAACCGGTTCCGGAACACTACCGGTTCAAACATGGTCTGAAACTATTTTCCTGCTTACCATTCAACTGGTTATCGAAAAAGCCGCTATTTGACGTGTCGCATGCATGGGTTATGTTCACTTTCTTATTTGGCCACTTTCGGCGGGACACCCGAAACCGGTTCCGGAACACTACCGGTTCAGATATAGTCAGAAAATATTTTCCTACTTCCCGTTCACCAGATAATTGAAAATGCCGTAGTTTGATGGGTCACATGCACGGGTTCGTTGCATTTTCATATCTGGCCCCTTCCTGGGGTACCGGTCCGAAACACCTAAATGGCCATAACTCCGGAACGGCTGGACCGATTTGAACCATTTTCAACAGGAAACAATGGGACAATGTACCCCGCCGAAAGAACTATCGGTCGTTGAAATCGGTTCATATTTACTATCTAAAAATGAGGTGACCTTTTTGTACAAATACACACACACACATACATACACACACACACATACAAACACACAGACATCATCTCAACTCGCCGAGCTGAGTCGATTGGTATATAACACTTGACCCCTCCGGGAGCTCTATCAAATTTTCGTTTTTGGAGTGAACATATAGCCTTTCGGTACATCTTGCAGGAGTTCACACAGGGATTCCTTCAGCATTTCTTTAATATATTTAACGTTGTATTATCCCAGAAATTAATCCTGAATTTCTTTGAGGAATGTCTCCAATAATGTTTCCACGAGTTCTTCAACAAATTAATTAAAAAATATTCTAGGAATTACTGCGTAAATTCCTTTGGAAATATCTCAAGAAGGGATCTATGCAGACGTTTATCTTCGCGTTTCTCGAGGTATTCAGGATTTTTATTTTCAGAAATTTGTCCACTGATTTCTGCAAGATTTGTTTGAGGAAATCCTCCAGCAATTTCATTAAAGGATTTTTCAGGATTTTCCCCCTAAATTCCTCAATATTGTTTTCAAAAGTATTTCCTAGGATTACTACAGGCAGTTCACTGATGATTTATTTACTGCCAAAAATGCTTGTATCTGAATGTGGAGATCCGCTAAAATATACTCATACGATTGAAAGGTTCAAGCTGACAGTTTAGAGAATAGTCCGCCTGCCTGATCACGGAACTCCTCAGGATTTCTCTCAGAAATTCCTGCTGGAATTCCTTCTTCAATTCCTTCGAGAATAGGGGAACTTACGTATTTTCAGAAGTTTTGTTCTCTTCGTCATGGAAGGTATTTTTAAACCTGTTGAACTCAGAGTTGGCCTCAAATTCTTCCCAACCTAGTTTCAGCCAATTTGGCCCACAAAAACCCTCCATCTCTCTTTCTTCTTGGTGTAACGTCCTCACTGGGACAAAGCCTGCTTCTCAGCTTAGTGTTCTATGAGCACTTCCACAGTTATTAACTGAGAGCTTCCTCTGCCAATGACCATTTTGCATGTGTATATCGTGTGGCAGGCACGAAGATACTCTATGCCCAAGGAAGTCAAGGAAATTTCCTTTACGAAAAGATCCTGGACCGACCGGGAATCGAACCCGTCACCCTCAGCATGGTCATGCTGAATACACGTGCGTTTACCGCCTCGGCTATATGGGCCCCCAAAAACCCTCCATAATGAAGAGAACAAACCTGCCGATAATACTCTTCGTCACCCTGTATTTTTATCTCCATAGACTTCTTCTGAATTTCAGGAATTTTAGCAATATATTTCTTCAAACGTTTTTTCAGAAATTCTTCTAAACTTCTTTACAAATCCTTCAGGGATTGCTTTGAAAATTCTTCTCACTGTTTTTCCAAGAATTTCTCCAGTGATGAACAGAAATTCCAACATTTTTTTGTAATTCCTCCTGTGATTCAATTAGGAGTACCTTCTGAAGGGTCTTTAGAGATCCTTGTAGAATTTATTCAGATATTCTTAAAGCGATTTTCGGAAGCTCTTCCAGAAATTTCACAAAAATATATTGAACAATTAATTAAGGAATCCCTAAATTTCAAAGAGATTCAAGGGTGATTTTTTTATTCTTAACAGCTTCACCTATTTTACAGCTCTTTTCGTGCGCTGGGGCACTACATGAGTGATTCCAATTGGCAGCTGCACTTACACTTACGCCTAAATGTATTCTATTCTTATTCTACTATATCGAACTGATTGCCTGTATGCTGCTATCACTTTCCTACCTTGTCCATGGCAGAATGTTGAGCATGATTATGTTTGGTGTGTGGCTGTTGTTTTTTCCAGCCCGATTGGGGTTCTCGAAGAGAAGAGCAGGGGAGGAGCAATTGATGAAAAATTGCAAATGCCGGAGCTGGAATCGAACCCATGACCATCTGCTTATGAAGTTAACGTTTGACTACTGCGCCACGGGTCCTGGCGGCATTCCTGGGGGATTGTCTCAAAAATCCCTTAAAATCTCCTTAAGATACCTTCAAGGATGGGAAAAAAATCACTCATTTATTGCGCATCCCTCACTCACAACCACGCACAATCTGATGCGAATGTGCTTCTCCCTCAGCCAAGCAGAATGTTTCCACATTCATTGCACATTCTTTTTAATCGCCGAGCACCGAGCGACGCAAGCAACGACGGCCGAATGAATCGCTACTGAATCTGTGTGCCGAACATCTCTAAAATCTCTAAAAAAAAATGTCTGCGGAAATCGCATGCATAGGTACCGGGGTACTGGGGTGTAGTTGATCAGTGGGGTGAACCTGATCACACTATTACCCACGAATATCGACTTTCAAGGAAGTTACCCGGGTAGACGAGAATATCTAAATCATATCTCAAATCGAACACTTTTTGCTGTCATAGCTCGATGTGATATTGATGAGTGATTCAAAAATCTAATGAATATCGCACGAATATCTCAAAGTGATATGATATCAGTTTTTGTTCTTGTCGAATTAGCTGAAAATTTCTACATAAGAACAAGTTAAGCTCTTCTGCACGAAATGGAACACATACACCCATAGAGATGACACAATGTTAGTGAAATACCATGTGCCCCTTTCTGAGCTGTGGAAACGAAGAGCCACATGCTCTTATTCCCATGTTATTTACAACAGCGAGCAACAGTTGAGTGGTAAGCATCGCCGCCTGTGAATCCTAAGGTCGTAGGTTCAATTATGCATGCTGACATTTTTTTATTTTTTTTTTTTTAGAAAAAAGTGACAAATCTTGTCTGCTATTGTTTTGATCTTGTAATATCTTAACGAGCTATTATTGAGTAGTTCACCATATTAGATTTTGCTATTATTTCTGTTGTTTTACCTCTTATATCAATCAAACCAATATCAGTTTTTGCTCTTCAGTAATTCAATCAATCATAACTGAATATGTTATTAATCAGATTTTTCCACCTACTCGGGTACCATTCCATTTTAAGGACAAACGTATTGAGATCCCGCTTCTACAGTGCATCAAAACTTCAGACGCACAAATCTCAAGAAGCAAGCTTCACACAACAATGCATTTTATTATTCTGTTCTTGCTCACTCGCAATAAGCTTAAAATGAGAAGCTCAGGTGTGCTGGTTTTGTTTACGAAGAGATTTGTGCCCTCGAAATCATGAGGTAGTGCCGAAGTCAGCCATTGTGGCGGCCATTTTGGGATTCTAACAAATATGTCCTTAATGTTACGTCATTGGATTGCAAATGGTTGAAACATAGTTGTTGATTACTTGAAAATCGATATCCGGGGATAATTGAGTAATCAGATTCACCCAACTAATCAACTACACCCCAGTTTATGGTACTGATGAAAATCTACAACATGTTCTTTGAAAAATTCTGAGGGATTCCTGGAGAGTTTTCTGGAGGAATCCTTGTAAAATTTCCAGGGGATACCTGTAAAGAAATTTCTTATACAGTTTATGGTGAAGAAATTTCCAAAGAAATTCTTGCAGAAACTATAAAAAAAATCCTTGAGGAATTCAGAGAACCACTGAAGACATTGAAGAATGAATGTTTGAAGGAATTTTTGAAGCAATACCTGGAAGAACTAGAGTCCCTATGCAGGTATTCATAGAAACATTTCTTGAAAATTTGCATGGGTGATGCTACGAGTAGATTCTGGAGTAGTTTTTGCAGGAATTGTTGAGGGAATCATTGAAAACAAATTCTGAAAATATCTGCGAAAGAAAGTCTGAATAAATGCAAAGCAACGTGTGGAGGAATACCTAAAAGATCTACGAGAAACCCTTGGAAGAACTTTCAGAAGAATCTCTTGATTATTTTAGAGACGAATCTCCAAATAAAAGCCTTTAAAAAATGCCCTTAAAAATAGAGTACTACCTAAAGGAACCTCTGACAAATTCAAGCAATAATTTCTGAAAAAGTTTCTGAAAAAAACTGAATTTCGAAAAAAAAAACCCTAAAGGAATTTTTGGAAGAATCCCCGCATCTTTGTGAAAAATGTATTCTAGAATTGCGTCAATGAATAATTTCTGGAGAAACCCCTGCAAAAAATTCTAAAAGAATCTCTGGAAAATTTTTTGAGAAAACCCAAAAAAAAAAATTTGGAAGAATTATAACAATTTTTCTAGCGAAATTCCCGCAGAAATGTTTGAAGGAATACATGACAGAATACAAGAATGCAGTTATGTATAGCAATCCTATAAAATCCATTAAGGAATCCCAGGAGGAATTTTGGAAGAAACCCGTAGACCAGCTCCAAGATTAATCGCTTGAGAAATTCAAGAGAAATTATACAGGATGGTCAAATGCTTCTAATTATTTTTATTTTTGATTTTTTTTATCAGCAGCATGAGGAAACAATTTTTGAGACTTTTGATATCAAAAACAGATTTTACGTTTAAGTTTCAATATATAATTTAGATACATTGCAATTTTGATTTGTTTTGAAACTTTTGTGGTTTATTATTGCTCCCACCACTTTTTCTTTAGTGGCTTTTTTTTATTTTTTTTCTGGAAAAAAATGATTTTTTTATGAATTGTTAATATTAAAGTCTGGAAATACATTCCAAAAATTCATTATTAGCTTAGTAAACAACCATTTTTCTTGTATGTTTTTGAGCAGTCATGTATGGAATTCTTTTAAATAGAAATGATTATTTTTTTCCATGAACCTCAATGATAACTTGTCTAAAACATTTCTAAAGAAATCTACAAGTACATGTGGATCCTCCAAATATCCTGTAATTTGGCGCCTTTTACATCATTCCCTCGTTCCGGAACCACATCCGGCCCGCTCGAGTTCACGTTCCAAGAACGCCCGTAGCAGTAGCAGCCAACAGCCAACCAGACAACACCGACCGACTACTGGAAAGCGCACCCCGGAGAAATGACTCGGTGGTGGCGGTTGTGGTAATAAAAACATTTTCCGATAATGTTTCACGATACAAAATGGTAATCAAATCATCAAGCTATTTAACAGCAATCTGGGAAAGAAGTGCAGAAGAGGTGGTTTTCATGAGTTTCACCTTTCGGTTAAGCAACTAAATAGGCGATGAACACTACTGCTGTTACGGCTCGCTAAATGTACAATGGGCGGACGGGTGTAGATGGCGATTCGCAGATAATGTCTTGCAAGGGAAATTGCCTCGTTTTGTATCGCGAGGTAGAGAATAGTTTATAGCGCGCCGGTTTATGGTGTCGTTGAGACAGTTAAGATCGTTAAGATTCTTTGATTGGAGGAGAATTGTTTGAGTAACGATGTAGAATAGTATGTGCGAACAAGGAAGAGGAGAGATGATTTGCTGCAAATTGGTTAGCAATTTCAATCAAGTGTCAATTGAAGAGCCATCGGTACTTAAAGTTTTTTTTTCAGGGAGGAATGACCAACAGCTTCAAAATCAAATACACACAATTGATTTTTTATTTCAAATTATCTTTCTATGAAACATCTTCGTAATTTTTGTTTTACATAATGTCTTTCAACCACTGCCGCGAAGAAAGGCAGGTCAAGTTCCAATTGGAACGGAGAGTCACGAAGAAAAAGAAGAAGTAGCTTGTTATCCTTCAATGGATGTTTTATTGTACCCTGTTTCATTTAGTAAATTGAGTCACCACCTAACGCTACAACAAATATTTCCCTGTCGTCGTTTTTTCGAATTGTTATTATAACAATCGACTAACGAATTCTCCTGTATTGCACTTGGCCTTGCACAATTTAAAACATAATTCGCAATGTATCCATAATTCACTAGTTACCACTGTGATGCAGCTGTAACTCCAGTTGATGCGCAGCTGCATCTCGACATTAAACATACCTGAACAAACACAGAAATCGGTGTTATTTTTCAATTTTCCAGCTAGGCCACACATATGTTGACGATGATGACAGCAGTAGCGATGCGGTAAACGGTGCCGTATTTTATCCGCAGGTGTAGTACACATAATCGCTGTAACTGGAAAACTGAAACACGGTTAATTGTTTTTGTTTGGAATGACGCCAATTTTAAATCTCCCGTTCCTCACCTTGCTTTGCGTATGATTTGTAAAGCGGTAAAGAACGTTTTTAATTTTTGAAAATTACTACAATAATTAATTATTATGTTGTTTATATTAGGTTGATCCCATTCAGAAGACCATCTTTAAGTTCAAAGGCCAAACCAATTGTCATTTTCTATATAAGACATCGGTCGTCTTAGCCTACGGAAGACTTTTAGTAGCCAAAACAGGGACAGTAAGATTGGTCCTCGACCGCTGCACCGGATGTGTTTGGGTGTTGTAAACCTTTCATCAGTGCATACAAACATAAATCTTTCAAAATACTAAAAGCACAATATTGGTACAGCTGAGATTGCTTCAAGAATTTATGCTAAGGTTTACGCTGCGGATTTCCTGCTGCAGGAATTGCCGCCGGGAGACTTCCAGAGTTTTCACCAGGGGTTGTTTTTTTAGAGTTTCCACTAAAAACTTCTTTTGCAATGGACGCAATCAGTGAAATACTCAACTGAAAGTAGTGAGCTGGATTTTTGTATGGTGAGATAATCAATTCTCCAGTTTTTGCAATGAAAAGTTTGGGTAACTATATTAGGGGCTGTCCATAAACCACGTGGTCATGAGGGGGGGGGGGGGGGGTGGTTTCGGCCAATGACCATTTTGTATGGACGAAAAAAATAATTTGTATGGACTAATGACCACGCGGGGGGGGGGGGGGGTTGAGAAGTCCCAAAAAAATGACCACGTGGTTTATGGACAGCCCCTTATTGAAGTTCCAAGAAATAAATAATAAAACAACACGGAACTCAAACTTTTGCTAATACAGATAGTCAAGAAATCATAAGTAGCACGATGTTTGCACTATTTTATTGCAGAAATGGAGAATTGATCATCTCACCAAACAAAAATCCAGCTCACTACTTTCAATCTTTTACCTCACTGATTACTTCCTATTCTTTGAAGGATGTCTATTGGAAACCCTTCAGGAATTAGTGGTGTAATTTCTCCATATATGCTTGTTGCTATTCCTTCTGGAAATTCAGCTTCAATTCTTTTGGAATTTCTGCTGGTGTTCCTCAAAAAATCTTCCGGGACTTCCTATACGAATTGATTCAGGGATGTCTATAAGTAGCCCTTCAAATATTTTTTAAATATATTTTCCAAGCATTCCACCTATGATACCTACAGGCACAAATCTCCCACATAGAGGAGAACGTGCCACTTGAGCCACTATTCTGATGATACCTACAGAAGCTTCTGTTGGGATTGCTTCAGGAACTCCTGCTGAGATTCCTCCAGAAATGCTTGCTAGTATTCCTGCAGTAGGGTCAGTGATTTCCACTTTGCATCTTTGTTCGCGGGCTGCAAAACGGTGAGCGTCCAACATAGCTCTGGTCCTCACATGTTCCTACCTCATGCTTCCACGGGTCAAGCGATGACAAAGACCGCCAGCTAAGAGTTGTGTGCTTAGCTGGTAGTGCAGCCTGGGCACTATTGTCCTTCTGACTTAAGCTAGATTGAGGAGGTACGATTCGAGCGTCTGTTCGCCAAGGAGGTGCGGCTCAAACAGCGTCTGTTCTGGCATCCAGCGGCTGAGTAAGAAACGCTGCACCACGCCCAGCTAGATCCAAGGTGGTAGCCCCATCAGCGTGGTCGTCCCAGTGTTGGTTGGGACGTTAAACAGAACTGGCACGATGGCCCTCCGGCGAGACAGGAGTGTTGGCGTAGGCCCAATAAGCCACCCGTAAAAATCCCCATTGCGAATAACATATGAGAAAATAAGACTCGATACAATCGGCAAAGACCCACGCGACGAAATAAGGACTACGATTGGAAACTTGGAACATGGAATTGCAAGTCACTAGGTTTCGCAGGATGTGACAGGATAATTTACGACGAACTACATCCCCGCAACTTCGACATCGTGGCGTTGCAGAAACTTTGTTGGACTGGACAGAAAGTGTGGAAAAGCGGGCATCGAGCAGCTACCTTCTACCAAAGCTGTGGCACCACCAATGAATTGGGAACAGGATTAATAATGTTGGGCAAGATGCGACAACGTGTGATCGGGTGGCAGCCGATCAACGCAAGGATGTGCATGTTAAGAGTTAAGGGCCGTTTCTTCAACTACAGCAACTACGTCCACTGCCCACACGAAGGGAGACCTGTTGACGAGAGATAAGCGTTCTACGCGCAGTTAGAGCAAACATACGATGGTTGCTCGCCGCGTGACGTGAAAATCGTTATCGACGACATGGACGCGCAGGTAGGAAGGGAGGAAATGTACAGACCGGTAATCGGGCGAAACAGCAAAAAACCAATGCCCGCACATACCGCAGTGCAAATATAGATTCGGATCACTACTTAGTCGCTGTATGCATGCGCTCAAAATTTTAGACAGTTATCACCACGCGTTGAATTCGAATGTCGCGGCTCAACTTCGAGCAGCTGCGTAACGTAGAAGTGCCTTAAGGGGCTGTCCATAAACCACGTGGTCATTTTTTGGGGACTTTTCAACCCCCCCCCCCCCCGCGTGGTCATTAGTCCATACAAAAAAATTTATTTGTCCATACAAAATGGTCATTGGCCGAAACCCCCCCCCCCCCTCATGACCACGTGGTTTATGGACAGCCCCTAAGACTACGCGCAGCAGTTAGCAGTGGCCCTACCAACGGAAGAGCAGCTTAGCGCAACTACACTTGAAGATGGCTGGAGGGACATCCGATCCGCCATTGGTAGTACCTCGGCTACAGCACTAGGCTTCGCGACTCCGAATTACAGAAACGACTGGTACGATGGAGAATGTAAACAGTTGAAAAACGAGAAGAATGCAGCATTGGCGAGAATGCTGCAACACCGTACGAGAGCGAATGAGGCACGTTACAGACAGGCGCGGAACAGGCAGAACTCAGTCTTCCGGATGAAGAAGCGCCAGCAAGACGAACGAAATCACGAAGCGATCGAAGAGCTGTACCGCGCTAAGGACACACGAAAGTTCTAACGAGAATGGAAAGTTCTCAATGGCGACGCTGCAAGTACCGAATGTAAACCAAATTATAGCTGGTGCTATCGGGAAACGATACGCACACATTTAAGTACATTTTTCTATACTCAAAACTGTATGAATTCGGAGAGTATAATTCAGTCTACTTTTGGTAAGCAAACGAGCGAGTTTGCTTTGATCCGTCGATCCGAAATACCCTTATGTTCGTTGGGGTCTGTGATTCTGGGGTAGCGTCGGGAAGTTGGTCGCGAGGTCCTTGGGTCAACGTTGAAGGTTGGCCAAGTTCTGCGGTTCGGACGTAGTTTACACGAAGGTGGTGTGGTAACAGATCTAGGAGTATGTGCACAGGACGAAAGACTTCCGGCCCCTGACCTTCAAGAGATTGAGGAGGAGGTTGGCCGGTTGAAAAATTACAAAGCAGCTGGAGCAGATCAACTACCAAGCGAGCTTCTAAAATACGGTGGAGAAGCACTGGTGAGAACACTACACTGGGTCATTACCAAGATTTGGGAGGAGGATGTATTACCGGAGGAATGGATGGAAGGTATCGTGTGTCCCATCTACAAAAAGGGCGACAAGTTGGATTGCGGGAACTACCGCGCGATCACACTACTGAGCGCTGCCTACAAGATACTCTCTCAAATTTTATGCCGCCGTCTATCACCGATTGCAAGAGAGTTCGTGGGGCAATATCAGGCTGGATTTATGGGCGAACGCGCTACAACGGACCAGATGTTCGCCATTCGCCAGTGTTGCCCACACATCACTTGTTCATCGATTTCAAATCGGCGTATGATACAATCGATCGAGAACAGCTATGGCAGATTATGCACGAATACGGATTCCCGGATAAACTGATGCGATTGATCAAGGCGACGATTGGTCGAGTGATATGCGTAATTCGAGTGTCAGGGACACTCTCGAGTTCCTTCGAATCTTGCAGAGGGTTACGCCAAGGTGATGGTCTTTCGTGCTTGCAGTTCAACATTGCGTTAGAGGGTGTAATAAGGAGAGCGGGGATAGCGGGGAGTGGTACGATTTTCACCAAGTCCGTTCAGCTGCTTGGTTTCGCTGATGATATTGATATTACTGCTCGTAAATTTGAGACTACAGCGGAACCGTACATCCGACTAAAGGATGAAGCCAGGCGAATTGGATTAGCATAGGCGAAACTACCGGGGGTGCCGGGGTTGCCAGGCACCCCCTAAAATTTGAAAGCATTGCTGTGTGACATAGGGCGATGAATGATGAATGGATGAACTAATGAATATTTGTTTCTAGCGCACCCCCTGTCATAAAACTGTAGTTTCGCCCATGCGGATTAGTCATTAATGTGTCGAAGACCAAATACATGATGGCAAAGGGCTCCAGGGAGGAATCATCGCGCCCGCCACCCCGAATTTAAATCGACGGTGATGAAATCGAGGCTGTAGAAGAATTCGTGTATTCGGGCTCACTGGTGACCGCCGACACCGACAACAGCAGAGAAATTCAGAGGCGCATTGTGGCAGGAAATCGTGCTTACTTTGGACTCCGCAGAATTCACGATCGAATAAAGTTCGCCGTAACACGAAGTTAACTATCTACAAAACGCTGATTAGACCGGTCGTCCTGGAAACATGGACCCTACGTGCAGAGGACCAACGCGCCCTTGGAATTTCCGAACGGAAGGTGTTGCGTACCATCTACGGTGGAGTGCAGATGGAAGACGGGACTTGGAGAAGGCGAATGAACCACGAGTTGCATCAGCTGCTGAGAGAACCAACCATCGTCCATACCGCGAAAATCGGGAGGCTACGGTGGACGGGTCACGTCATCAGGACGTCGGAGAGCAACCCGACTAAAATGGTTCTCGAGAGTCATCCGACTGGTACAAGAAGACGTGGAACGCAGCGAGCTAGGTGGGTCGACCAAGTCGAGGACGATCTGCGGACCCTACGCAGAGTGCGGAACTGGAGACAAACAGCCATGGACCGAGTGGAATGGAGACGGCCACTATGTAGAGCAGAGGCCACCCCGGCCTTAGCCTGATCGGTAAGGTAAGTATACTTTTCCGTTATTGACGCAGCCGCTTCCAGCATTAAATGCGTGTCATGGACACGCTGCCTGGGAACACTTGAGAAATTAAAGTGGAATGGCACCGGAACAAGAGCCAGTTTGGGCAGTATCCGTTTCATACTTATCGAACAGATGTTGGTTCATTTCCATTCGTTGGCAACTACAGACAGGTGTTATGATCCAGGCTGCGCAACCCGGTTCCACTTCCGCTGCCGTCTACTGTCTTCTGTAGACTACTAAAAGAAATAGACTACAATGAGCCGTGAGAAGGTTGTGCTCCAATACTTAAGAGATATTGTGCGGTTCGAGTACCGAGGAATTTTCCATAACGCTTGGATACAGACGATGCGGGTCACTTTTGTTCCTGTTGGTTGTTGACTCGTTCAGGCAGGGCTGATACCTGGTTTACATTGTTCAACTGAAACGAGCATCTTATTTGAAAATGGCTCAAAAATATTCATTCCAAATGAATTATGTGTTAAGACTAGCTAATTGACTTAAACGCCCACTTGAATGCATCTCATTTGAAGCAAGTGTTTACATTGCTCAATTCGTACGGAGCGTAAGCAAATTGAATTCGTCTCATTTGACAGGTGACTTGAATGCAACTCACATGAATCGCGGGCTTAGACGAGGCAAGTGAGATGCTTTCGTTTGACTTGAATGAAAAAGTTCAACATTTTCAACTTTCGTTCAAGTCAAGACAGTTGCTCAAGTGAGAGGAAAGGTGGTGTTTACACATTCAATTCGCAATTAATTAGGCATTGTCCATTTACTTGATTCATGTCACTTGCACCCTTGACTGTTAAGCCTGGTTTGCATGATTCAACTGAAACGAGCATTTCACTTGCTAACTTCTCAAACATGTTCAGTCCAATGGAATGATGCAAATGACTTGAGTGTCCACTTGAATGTTCTTGAATGCATCTCAGTTTAAGCAAGTGTATACATTGTTCAAGTCATGCGGTGCGTAAGCAAACTGAATTAAATTCATCTCGTTTGACAGATGACTTGAACGCAGCTCACTAGAATCGCGGGTTTAGACGGGGCAAGTGAGATGATTTCGTTTGACTTGATTGAAAATGTTCAACGTGTTCAACTTTCGTTCAAGCTTCGGAATGTTGGCTTTGCAGTCTTTTGGGGGAATCGAAAACACTAGTTTATGGTTTTTCCCGACGTTTCGGTCCGTATGGGACCTTTTTCAAGGGTTCAATAGGTCACGGTTTCCTAGTCGGACCGAAACGTCGGGAAAAATAAACTAGTGTTTTCGATTCCCCCAAAAGACTGCAAAGCCAACATTCCGAAGCAAAACCATCCCAGTCGCATCCCAACCAACTTTCGTTCAAGTCAAGTGACTTGCTCAAGTGAGGTAAATGGTGGTGTTAATACGTTCAATTCGTAGTTAATTGGGCATTTTTCATTGACTTGAATCAAGTCACTTGCACCATATAGCCTATATAGGCCACTATTGCCTAGTTCATTCGCAATTCAATATGTTTCCACACATTTTCTATCATAATCTTGACTCGTAGCTTATTATGAACGAACTAATCGAATAAAAAATACAAATTCGTTAAGTCTAACAAAGTAAATATTATGCCGCTGCTATAATCTGTCTGAACGATTATCCACAAAATTTTCGACCGGTACTCACGAAAGCCCTTGAAACCTCGAGATCACCATCCACAGTATAATGCCCAGATAGAGATTATGAAGGTTGGCTCCCTCTCGTCCGACTAATTTCTCCACTGTATCCTTCCATCGCACTGCCATAAATTTGATCAAATTGTTCAATAAATAATCATCTCATTTGCGAAATCGGCTCAGAATCTGGGACGCGCTCCTTTTCCAGCACGCGGGATTCCGTCGTGTCGCGTCGTCGTGTATATTCGATTCGCATAAGAGAGTTTTAATCTACGCCTCGCCATCGTCGTATGTACCATCAAAAGCCAGGGCAGCGCTTCTCCCCACCATCATCAGCACGTGGCATAAATCACTGCGAAATTGATTTTTCCTAGAACACTAGTGCGGGAGATGCCGTTACTGTGCCCCCCACACAGCATGGGGTGGGCTCGGCCCGTCGCTTTTGGGCAAGCGTAGGTACACACTCGCTCTCGTTAGCAATATAGGCGAGGGTTTTTATTCTGCAGGGGGAAATTTCATTAAGCCGGTGTAAATTGGATTAAATTTTAACCTTGTTATTAGCAATGGATTGGAGGTGGTGGGCCATGGGAACCTGGATGCTCTCCCAAATTTTCCCAAATGACGGTGCCGGTGGTCGTCCCACCTGGATCCCACTCCAGGTCCTCGCCTCGGTTCGTTAGTTTGCCATGGTTGGCATTGAACCGTAGTTTGGTTGATTCAGTGGTTGCAGTTCAAAACGACCCAATGGGGTGGATTCACTGACAGGAAGCCAAACTGTCGTGGGAGAGGCATTCACATTGTGTGTCTCGGTAATGGATTAAATTAAAATATATGTAAAAATGGGGATTAATCCACATATGGCTTATTGTTGACTACTTATTCCCTTTTGACCGTCCTCCATCTGATTCCCAGCTGAATATTGTTGTTCTTTCTTTCGATAATCGCACTACGTATCCAACCCACTGTTCCAATATAAACAATGTTTTCAACAACTTCAAAAGTACTCTCAAATACTACCTCGACACATACACCAATAGGCATGCCTCTGTCTCTACTCACAACCATGCATTTCTAGTTGATCGAGTTTATTGTCAAACTTATATTCGCTGCCTCCCTCTTCCGAGAAGCAATGGTTTCCTTCGCTACCTACCCCACTTAATTTGTAGTTTGAAATAGCATCACCTTCTCGAATCCATCCAAAATCACAAATGAGGTAGACACTTATCAACGCCGTTATCAACTACACACTAAAAAAAATCGCGGGCATGGTAAAATTGTGCACAGCCGTATGCTCAACGAAAAGTGACGTTTGTTAGCCAACTCACAACAAAATAATTGCTGAATCTCAGTAATGAACAGTCAAAAAAAAATCTCGTCAAAATGGTTGTTCAGCTGTGCGAATCTCGGTATAAGTTTGTCAGCTCAGTCATTGCACATGACGGACATCGGCGCTGTCGTGTACCGCGATTTATTGATAGTTACGTAAAACCACCGCATATCGTTTCAATCCATGTTTTCTTGTTTGCCGTTTCTTGCTGCGGTAGATTTGATTCTCTTCGGCTCATGGCACTTTTTACCGTTCTCTGATAAGTTGGCTAGTGGCCACTAGCATTCGACTTTTTTTTTTTTTCTTCAGATGACCCACCACTAACCCCCACACCAAAGAGCTCGTTTTCTTAGAGCCCCCTGGTAGTGGACGCATCTGTTATATATGTATTTTTTTTAACACCGAAACTAACACAAATTGACATAACACATAATATAACACAAGTTTGCTGAACACTGAGGAGGAAGTGATGAGAAATATTTAAGTATATGTATTTAGGGTTAACCCAGTGGAATAAAATTCCTTTAAAGGGATCCCTATTGATTAATTACTTAAGATAAGTTAACACAAATTATTATTTCTTATTACAAATTTTCAAATTCATACAAGAGAGAGTGTAAATCTTAAAAATTAAAAATTCTTTAAAATTAAAAATTAATACTGGCAACATCGATACGGTTATCAAAGCAAAAACTCACTGATTTTTGATTTGAAGTATTGCTTTAAACTGGTTTTGAATAATACGCGACTGTTCAGATTTTTCAAATTTTCGGGAATTGCGTTGTATACAGACGGACCATGAAAGGAAATTCGCATTTGGCCTAGAGAACTATGTGCTCTGGATCGTAACAGATTACTTGCGTAACGAGTGTAATGACCATGATCAGAAGTTGGAAATGTAAGATTTCGATAGGTATTAGGACTTTTTAACATATCGTAAATAAACAAACAAGATTGCAGTCTACACAAACCTCGCAACGGAAGAATACTATGTGCAGTATTACTGTAGAGCTGTACGCTAGAAAATAATCGTGGTAACTGGAAAATGATTTTGAGGCACCTATTCTGCAAAATTTGTAGTTTTTGTAGGTTTGATTTGCTGGCATGACCCCATACAATAATCAGATACTGCAAATGTGAATGAACGCAACCGTAATAATAACTGAGAAGAGCATTTATTGGTACGTGTTTTCTAACTCGATATAATAGACCACAAAATGAAGAGACCTTCCTCCGAAGATGCTCAATATGTTCTTTCCAAGATAGTGTTGGATCCAATACCAGTCCAAGATATTTGAAATGTCCTACTTTCTCAATCATTGTGGTCTCAAAAGACGGATCGTTGTGAGGCAGAAGTTTCTTTCTCGGGGAATGGAATACCATATATTTTGTTTTCGTTAAATTTAAAGAAAGTAAATTGGTATCGAAGTACATTATAAGCAAACGTAAATCATAGTTAATGAAATCTATTATTTGTGAAATGTCTTTACTTGGATAGAAAACTGCGGTGTCGTCTGCAAACAACTTTGGTATACCTTTGAGTACTAAATTTCCAATGTCGTTTATATATATGAGAAATAGAAGAGGGCCAATATTACTTCCCTGTGGGACTCCAATGTTTATAGGTTGCAGGGAGCTTTTAGCGTCTTGTATCATAACAAACTGCTTCCTGTCACTCAAATAGCATCGAATAATATCTTTTGCTAATCCACGTATACCATAACTTTCTAATTTTCTTAAAAGAATATCATGATTTAGTGTATCAAATGCCTTTTTCAAATCGATGAATAGGCCTCCAACTATGCATTTGTTATCTATTTTGTTTGCTAGAAAGTCGACTAGCTCGATGATAGCAGTAGATGTACTACATCCTTTCCTAAAACCATACTGAAACTTATATAGAACCTTGTGCTTGTTGAGAAACGCAACAAGTCTACCAACTAATAGTTTCTCAAAAACTTTGCTAAACACAGACAACGATGAGATAGGGCGATAGTTACATGGATTAGATCTATCACCAGATTTGAAGATAGGTGTGACTTTAGCGATTTTTAAACAATCAGGATATTTACCTACCCTAAGCATTTCATTGAAGAGTTCGGTGAAAATATATGCAAATTTAGCAGTATTTGATTTTATGATACTAGAAGGAAAACTATCGGGTCCACAGCTCTTTTTAGTATTCAGATCATTTATTATAGAAGTAACTTCTCGTGTATCGGTAGGGTTTAAAAAGACAGTTTGCTCCAAACGAGTTACGGTGTTTAACGGATTGGCATTATTTTTCTTAATAGTTTCTGCAAGCTTTGCACCAATATTTGAAAAATAGCTGTTAAATATTTCACAAACTTCCGAATTATCAGACGTTTTAGATCCATTGTTATTCAACTCAATTTTGGTAGAAGGAGTTGTCCTACCCATTACTTCATTTAAATTTTTCCACATGTTTGATTTGCTGGTGTCGTTTAAAAGTCGCTTGAAGTACTCAGTTTTACATTGCTTTTTAGCACAATCAGTTCGTTTTGTTACATGTTTTAACATCTCTTTCAGCTGCTGATTTTGAGGATTATTTTTAACTTTTTCACGGTATTTACTTTTCAATTTTATCCACTGCCAAACGTAATAGTTCAGCCATGGACAATGTTTGGCCTTACTAGTCACGGTTTCAGTTTTAATTGTTGTACACTCGACCAATATTCTATTATACTCGTTAGTTATTGCGCTTATTGAATCATCAACATCTTGGTGACAAATAAAAGTATCCAGAAAATTTGTGAAAAGCTGATTTAATCTATATTTGTTTACGATTTTTTTTGTTAATACAATACGTTCTTTGGGTATGGTATTTTTAATAGACGAAACAACAATTAGGTGATCGCTTACATCTGAATATACGGTATCATTTCTTACATTTGACAAGTCTTCTTTTCTAACAACAAAGTGATCTAAAATATTTTTACTGACTGGTCGAGTTACATACGTGTTTGAACAAATGCAATTATAAGAATCTAAAAGGCTTTTATAATGGAGGACAACATTATTATTTGACAAATTCACTGGAACATTGACATCTCCAATAACAAACAGTGAACGTGAACGATTAGTTGACAGCAAACTTTCCAAATCGCAACTAAATTTAGAAAAATCGTATGACGGCGGTCCGTAAACACCAACTACATCATAAAAGATACCATTAACTTTTAGTTCAATATGAATAAAATGCATTCCCTCATTTTTGAAGTTTTTGACGACATTAAAGCTAAATCCACTTTTAATATACATTACAAGGCCACCGGAGGACGTTTCACGACAAGAGAAGACAGAATCATAGTTGGGTATTTTAAACAAGGGACAGTTTTCTTCCTTCAGCCACGTCTCACCCACGCAAAATACTTCTATAGGGACCTTTACATTATCTAAAAACAAAAGAAGCTCATCAAACTTCTTCATGTCGTTCATCCCACGCACGTTCCATTGAGCAATACGAATAAAGTTGCAATTGGCATCAGGGTATGTAGAATTAAAATCATCAACGCCTTCATGATAGTAATTTATTTCGCTAGCCATTTAAAATATAATTAATACAATCTTCACAACAAAACATACTTTAAAACACTTATTTATTTGAATTATTATTATTCCCACATTTTCTTTTAGGAGAAGGAGTATCCTTAGGCGAGGAACTTTCTCTGTAACGGTTTACCAATTCGTTTAAGTCATCCCTATTTCCAATAATTTCTGGCTTAGAATTTTCAGTTTTCATAATCAAAACATTACCACCCCTACTTGACCAAACATACTTAATCTTCAAATTTTCTTGCTGCGCTTTAATTTCATTTAAAAGTTCCAAAGACATTGGCGTTAACTCATCGCGTATGTAGACAGTTGTAGGGTTTCCATTAATCAACAAACTAGGATCGACTGACGTTGACAATAATTTACCACATTCCTTCTTTTTACTAAAAACTGTTTCCTTAACACAATTATCTTTAAACACTACACGAATAGGAATTAACGAATGTTTAGGCTTGTTTTTTGTATTCAGTCTAGCGACAGTGGTAATAGCATCAGGAGCAACATTAATACCAAGGCAAGTAATTATTTTCTGAGCGATTTCCGGAGTATTCTCGTCTGGGGTAAAAGGGACACCTAAAATCATAGCATTTTTGGAATTGGCATCACGATTAGCTTTATCTACTTGATGCTCCAATTTATAGACCGTTTTAGACAGAGATAACTGCGTATTTTTCATTTTATCTATTTCCCGTTTCAAGGATACATTTTCTTTCTTCAGCTCTTGAAAATCGGTAACGATGGCATCGAATTTAGTTGATAAGAAATCCTGCGATTTTTCTATAGCAGCTGTAACTTGCTGCACCTCACTCCTAACATTTTGCATCTCTTGAGATACAGCATTTGCGACTGCTCCTTTCAGCTCTACTGCAAGAGATTCAACGATGGAGGATTCTGCATCTCGATAATCCTTTGATAGATGCTGGAGCAATTGGGAGAGCAAAAATACATCCTTTCCCTGATACGCCGAACAGCATTTCCAACAATGTTTCGGCATTTAAGATGTGCCTCAGAGAAGCAATACATGCAGGTGATTATTTTGGAAGAATCTTTCTCAATTTTGTTGCATTCAACGCATATGATACTTTCGTTATCCATACTGGCCAGTTTAAAACAACACGTAAATAAAAATCAAAATAATAAAAAAGTGTAAATAAATAATAGACATATACGGCTGTAAATAAACAAACAAAAACAACACTGATTACTAACACGCATACATGACGAATATCTTATTTACGATTTCCAACAGTGAACTATTATACAAGGGCGAAACGCAAAACGTAATTGATGGTAACGGAAGACTAAAACCAACAATATTTACAAGCTATAGTATGTCGTCAAAACATGCTACGGTTGTATATGTACTTGTTTTGTTTAAGCCATAAAAATGATTCACTAAATTCGAGCAGTGTTAGATGCTGGCTTCTCTATCAGAGCTAAATCCACCGATGAAAGATTACTCAAACTTGCATGCAAGTACCCAAGTTTTTTCGTCGAACTATATCAGTAGAACCACGCAATGTGCTACTAAAAGTTAGCACCCATACACCAAGCTCGAACCAACGGCTTGATTGTGTAAGACGCCGGTTTGCTCCCTTTCGCCAAATCTATCTACCCAGGCAGAGGCTACCATACAGTATTTCGCTATCGCATTGATATAAGCAGAAACACACAGTGCGATACTAATGGAACAAATTCAGCACCCATACACCAAGAACGAGCCAACGCCTTGATTGTGTACGACGCCTCTGGTTCACTCCAATTTCTCCAAATCTGCAAAATCAACTAATAACTACTCAACATGTATTTCGCGTCCACTAGAGTAATCAAGAACCAAATTATGTGCACTTCTAGAAAAACATCAGCAACTACACATCACCATTTTTCGCGAGAATTAGTCGATGAACAAATTATACAACAACAACAGCAGCAGTCAGCGAACCAATTCAGCAACTCAGCAACCATAGATAGAAATTCTATACCAAAAAATTACGCTTTTTTGAGCCACCTCAGGTACAAAAAAGTTATCACTAATTAGAAACGGTCATAAGCACACTACTCACAAACTAGTTTACGCATTCACAATAATTTAATAAGATGATTTACACTCTCTGAATATTCATTTAAAAAGTGTATAGCAAAGCACGTATGGGGCTGTCCATAAACCACGTGGTCATTTTTTTGGGACTTCTCAACCCCCCCGGGGTCATTAGTCCATACAAATTTTTGTTTTTGTCCATACAAAATGGTCATTGGCCGACCCCCCCCCCCCCCCCATGACCACGTGGTTTATGGACAGCCCCTATCGGCTATACAGCAGTGCTGCCAGCGAGGACTTCTGGCGGCATTACTCATTGACACTTCTTGTCAAACTATTCCGTTACGATAGCGCCCCAGACATTTTTTTTAATGATCACACCACTTTCTCCAACAACATGCCACCATAAAGACAACACGGCAGCATCCAAAGTGAAGCCCGCGAATATCGGTTGAAATTAAAATGGGCAGCCCATGATGGCGCTTCGATAATGGCAAGCCAACTTTGCCGTTGCGGTGCGGCCATGGGCTGGGCAGGTGTTTTTTGCGTCGTACAAAATTAAGAATAAAGAGCGCATTCGTTGATTTACGGGCAATAATTAAATTGAAATTTAATTGTATAACTCGGCGAAGGTGTCACGATGCACCGCGCGCGATGACAAGGATGGTGCAAGATTTACGGTGATATTCGCCAGACCGGTCTTGTGTAACATGCTAAAGCCTATTGGTGGAAAACACATGAGAAGAGTAATAATTCGATCCGTTGACTTAAGTGGTTGATAGGAATGGAGTAGCTCCATGAATTGCGATGGGGATCTCGATCGTGTGGCATTGTTCGAAGGAAAAAGTGAAAAGTGACACGTGTTTGGGGCAGGTGTACACTAGAGTGGGTCATCGTTTATATGGAAAAGTGAAAAATTCAATGGTATCCCATCAGATCAAAGCTTTTTTGATACCATTTCAGGACCCAAATGAGTGTGCAAAATTTGGGCACGATCGGTTATGTCTACGTTTTGCGCATCGCGTTTGAAGTTTGTATGGGGTTTTACATGGGAAAACACACTTTTTTGCATTTCTCTCATAACAAGCTCGAATTTTTCTAAAACCGCGTAACCGATAAAGTGAAAATATAGCCTAGGGTGTCCTGAAAAACTTTGTCGAAGACCGCGGAGTGATCAGATGCTTATGAAAAAAGTTATAGCGTTGGCATTGCTTGGCGAAACAGCATGATTTTGTTGCTATTGTTATTCCTTTACATGTTAAAGCATAAACACATGCATGCGGTTCGTTGGTTATAACTATTTTCACGAGCATCGGATCGCTTAGCGGTCTTCAATAAAGTTCTTCAGAACATCCTAGGCTATCAATTTACAGTATCGGTTAAAAAGTTTCAGACAAACTTTTTCAACTTATGGCTAAAATACAAAAAGTATGTTCCCACACAAATTTCAATTGCAATGCGCAAAGTGTAGACGCAACCGATCGTGCTCAAATTTTGCACAGATACTCAGGACCCGAAACGGAATCAAAAAAGCTTTGATCTGTGAAAACGCTTCCGATGACCCACACTAGTGTACACATTGTCCTTCCTCGCAAAGTAATAAAAATGGATGCACACTTGGTAGCAAACAATATTACAGAAAATTGAAGGAATTAAGGAGTGGTTGTGGTCATCCGTCGGCATGAAACTGGGTGAGATCATTCCCAGTTTTTTTTTCTTTACATACTAGAAGAAGTTGGGGTAATTTCGCCAATGCGTTTTCAGGAGGACTCCTGGAACCTGTAATATCTGCAAATTAATCTTGTAGCTCTGAAGCGATAAAAATGTTAGAAGAAAGTGATTGCAGTTCACAACAATCATTGAGCAAATTTAAAATAATTGGCTTAATTACCTCAACGGCTGTTGATCACAGGTAACACATGGAACTACTCTGAGTAATATACATAATTCGAAAATAGATATCAATGCTTGAAAGTTTATTCTCCGTATACTCTAAGTTCAATACTGTGGGAAACGCGCGACTATTTGCGTGAGTCGGTCGGTTTTCTCGGTAGGGAGATGGGGACGCGAATATTGAATGCGGAATCAGAAGCGCGCGATAACTTTCGTGGGAAAGTCGGTTTTCACGGTTGTGTAAACGATCAATGCAGTGACGCGTTTAATATAGGACCATCGTTGACGTTTGTGCAATACCCTTACTATCGCGACCAAATAAATCATAATCGGGATAAAGACCGTGTCGTGTATTTTCATATACCAAAGGTGGCTCCAAGATCCACGCCTTACCCTACCTTACTAACAAATACTCCTTCCCGAGACAACTGTGGGGATACTGTGGATTCCACGATTTCTAGTACCAACGGTTGTCGAACTAACATTCCTTCCCCTTTCCCGATGACCGTAAGCACGTGGCCGGCGCCGTTATTGACTTCAAAATATTGAACTCTCGATTTGTGCACATTGAGAGTGTGTAGCTAGTCCCAAGCACCATTCATTGGATCTCTGTGCAGCTTCGATTGTTCTGATCAATCACGGAGTAGCACGGTTGTACGGTTATCTTTGCTTTGCTTGCACATATCGAAAAACGAGTGTTAAATTCTGTGACATATGATGAACATGATTGGAGCGTGGGATATTACAGAAGTTTACATGACATATAATGTAAAAGTTATAAAATATCATGTAAACTTCCATTATATGTCATGTTATTCAGCATGACTCTGTGTGTTTACATGACATATAACACAAATTTACATGATATATCATGTAAACCATCATAACACTTAGTTTACATGACTAAACTAAAGTTTACATGACGTGTAAATGTCATTATTTTCATCTGTGTGGCTTTGCTTTGCTTGGCTTTGCTTTGCTTTGCTTGATAGGAGTGGAGAAGCTTTAAAGGGAGACTATTCCACCTGTACAGCAGCGTGGCCCCAATTTCATCCAAGTCCAAGTGGGAGAGAAAAAGGAGGTTACAGGGGCGTTTCAGGGGTTCCAAGGAGGCTTCAGAGTTTTCAGGGTTCCAAGAGATGCCACGGGATTTCAGGGGAGAAGTTTCAGAAGGACTCATGAACATTTCAAAAATGTTGTGTATGGGAAAATTTGGCCTTTTATTTTCAAAAAATCATATCTAAAAAAACATGCATCCTTAATTTTTTATATGGCCGGGGTTCTGCTAAACCGAACTAAAAGCCAAAAACTTTATTCCGAGATATTGAAGGTTAATGTTCAACCACTCAAAAATAAACAACAGCTAAGATTATTTGAAACTTTTCCACACACATATAACTTACAAGCCTTTATTAACCATCAGAGATGAAGAGCACATGTAAATTATTTGAAATCATTGATATAATTACATTGAATTTTTCAGTACTTTGCACTCAGTTCACTCTGGCTGAACAAAATCATTGGAATATGGTTTATAGTTCAGTGTGGCTGACTGTGTTTCTGTGTTTCATAGAAAACCGATTTTCCATCATCTATTCCATCTCTAATATTAAAGAGATTCGAACTTGGATCCTTTAAGTGATAACTAACCATGTTACCTCCAGGTCATTTACCTAGCTGAAGGTCGGTCGTTAAGTCTGAATCAAGTTCTAGACATTCTTCTCTAGCATGGTTTTCGTGTAAACGTCATTTTTCGATCAGCCAAAGCGAACCAAGTGTTTGATTTGTTCAATCTTTATTATTCTTATTATCCTTGTTGTTCAATGACGGCTTCTGTGTTAAATTATCAGTATGAGATGTGTCGACATAACGCAGGTATTTAAAACCAGTTGATTTTTGTATTGTTGAAAATAAATAGATTCTAAAATACAGTGGATTTGGTTCGGTCTGGCTGAATGTGATTCGGAAAAATGGCGATCAGCGCCATCGAAACATAATTGTATCCTCCAACACCCGTATTTCTAATAACGTGTTCAATTCTCTCACAGATTGTTACTTTGAGTCGGTTGGAAGTTAGAAATTTGACGGCGATGAGCAGAACTTGAAATGTTCTTCATCTGGACCAAAACTAAAACATTTCGCTGATTCTATGGAATGGTTTACAGTTCACTCTGGCTGGATGCAATTTTATTTTTTGTATGTTCTGTCAAACAGAAATTTTGAATTTACTCCACGAAGAGCTGTCAGAATTACTGCATTTTTACATGGAAGGAGGAGCATCAATTTCTTCATCCAATGGTAAAGAAAACTCAATTTTTCAAAAAATGGGTCCCAATGGTGTTTCAGGGGGCCACAGGAGTACAAGAGGCAGAAGGTCTCAGGGACGTTTCAGGAGATTCCAGAGGGATTTCAAAGGAGTTTCAAGCATCCAAGAGGTGCTTCAGGATTTCTCAGGGGGTACCAGAGGATCTCAGGAGCGTTTTAAGAGTACTAGGTGCGTTTCAGAGGGTCCCTGTATGTTTCAGGGGTTTCCAGAGGGTCTCAGGGGTGCTTAGGGGCGCATCAGGAGATTTCAGGAGGGTTACAGTTGATCTCAAGGGTGCTTTCGGGGGTTCCAGGGCAAATCATGAGGTTTCAAGAGATAGGGGCTCAAGGGCGCTTCAGGGAGACTCAGGGGCATTTGAGGGGGTCTCAAGTGGATTTAAGGATATCTCAGAGGCGTTCGGAGGGGTTCCATGGGGTCATTAGTGGTTTCAGAGACGATTTAGGCGTTTTCAAGTACGCTCCAGGAAGCTTTCTGGTACGGCCTTTGAGCACCTTGAATGCTACTGAAACGCGCCTTAAACCTCTTAAAACGCCTCTGAAGAGGCTTTAATTCCTTTAAACATGAAATCTCAAACCTCTCGGAAGTCCCGTGGAATCCGTTCTGAATACACCTAAAACTCCTAGAAGCCATCTCAGTAAAAGACATTCACACCGTCTTCGATCTTGCAGCCGCTACAGACTGAACATTATTGACATTCGACAACGGACAACACATATTACACCCAGTGGTCCAGTGGAGAATTTTCCATTTGACGAAAAGATTTTCCGGACTGGAGTGGAAATCGAAGCCACACTCCGAGGCTTACGAGACACCTTAACGACTGACGATGATCACCGCTTTTTAATTTATGCACAAAACTTCTTCTTTTTTAGCTTTCTTTTCTTTAGGGAATTTTAATTTATGCCAATTTTTCCCTCACACAATATTCCTCTTTATACCCTGTTTGAGTATTGCGTTGCTTCTTGTTGTGAGTTCATATGGTTTCAAAATCAAAAAACTTTTCTGACTTTTTCGGGCTATGCGTGCATTTTGCAATATAAATTGCATACTTGCATCTTTGCTGAAACATCATGAAATCAATCACATCACCATGTATTGCTTAAAATTCAGCAATTCAAGGCCATTCGCAATGCTGTTTTATTTTGTATGGCGAGTTTTAAAAATTTTAAAACTCGCCATACAAAATAAAACAGCATTGCGAACGGTCTTATGACTGGTTTATGGATTGCTGAGAGCATTATCTGTGCAACCATACCGTTTATAACTCACTATGCTGCCCTCTTCGCATGTCAGTCCCATGTCGTTTCTGCAGCCAATCATATGTTTGTCACTCACGGGGTAATTTTAAATAAATTTGATATCATTCCCGCCTCATTTCACAGCTGAATATACTACGGAAAGGATATGCATGAAGTAAATACATTTTCTTGAAAAAAAAAATGGATTGAAATCAACATGTGTTTATGAGCTTCAAAACACCATTCCATACAAATCATCTGATCACACCGCTCCGATGATGGAAAGCATAAACATAGGCATGTAGGTGCTCGATCGACGTGTGTTTGTTTTCCTTCCGTTGTTGCAGTATAGTATACTGAAGTGAGTTTTCCTTTAGCTCTCTTTTCCGCTCTCTAACGATTTTCTCTCGCACACCGGTTGTCGCAATTTTCCTAGCTTGATTCGCCTTGACGGAGGCTCTCTGAGAGAATTGCGCTTGCGTGAAAACATTTTTTTTTACATGGGAAAGGATAGGAGCTGCATTTTCAAATGCTTCTAATTCTTTATAGAAATTTTTTCAAGCAAAACGTTCTTAATGTTATCGAATGAGATTTTGATACGCTATATTATAGACATAACATTGTGATTTCAAAACTTTTGTCTAAAACCAGTTATAATGTAGCTAATTTAAAGTATATTGCAAAACATTAACACTTTTTTCAATCTGAAGTCCCCAAAATATTTTAGAAGCATTTGAAAATGCAGCTCCTATCCTTTCCCATGTTAAAAAAAATTGATTTCACGCACAGCGCAATTCTCTCAGAGAGCCTCCGTCAAGGCGAATTCATTGGATCGCGAAAGCAGAGGAAAACGATCATCGGTGTCGTAACGGCAGATCTCTCGCACATGCTCAACAAGTTTCCTCCGAAGGTTTCCTAAATATTCACGCCGCATGTGAAGTGTGGTGGTGTGGAGATACATACATTATCGTTAGTCGGTGAAGATCACGATCATCGGCAGCATGCGGCGGCGGCGGCGAGCCGGTTGCGTAAAAATAACAACAACACTCTAGGACTGTCGGGCCCCGAAAATTCTCTTCCCAAGTTCACTCACTGACCAGCCCAACCAGAGTAAAAGTCGGTGAAAATGAGACTTACGGTTTTCGCGCTCGCATCGGTGAAAATTTTTCCGCCGATGGGTGGTTCAGTTTTGCGAGAGTTATCTTGTGCGGTAGATCAACGCGGTTGACGTAGAAAAGGAGAAATAGGTGAAAATCAGTGAAAATTGATTGATCGAAAAACGCACTGGGTTTATTGAAGGAGGGTCGAGAAAAAGTGCATAATACACAGATGACGGATAGCAGGAAATTCTCTGCTGGATGGAAACTCGACGTTGATGATAAAGGTAATCGAAGGATTTGGCTTTTTCCGAACAAATTTTCGCTATTTCCATGCCTAATAGCCGAGCATATATGAATCCATCCAAGGATAATCCTCTCAATCTGCAACAGCCGATTTGCGTACGGATGGGAAATCCATTTTTGGAACCGCTTTTCCGATGTATTACTTTTTTGCGTAGTGCTATTTTTATAGAAAAAAATCGGCCATAGACGACGTCGATCGGTTGCTTCAATTGAGTTGAGTATAGTGACGGCGTGATGGTGGTGGTACGGTGCAGACACTAACATCCGACCAGCTGATGTTATTTGGCAACAAAGTACCTATGATCGGAAACTGCTCTTTTCTTTGCAGCCGTAGAGAGTGAGATAGTGAAAAACCAAAACGAAATATCTACGGGAGCATAGTGAAAGCAGGGGGAAACTGTTTACAAACACGTGGTAAGAAGTGATTTTGCGATATTTTTTTAAAAGCTCATTGTTAGTATAAAGAGGCAAAAAGTACTGCGTTAAAAATTGTATAATTTATCATAAGATGATATAATTCACAAAAAAAAACAAAGCAATATTTTAATTTCAAATAAATAATTAAGGTTGTTGTTTTAAACTCTCAATGCAGAGCATTCATTGCGCGCTTAAATATACTGTGTATCCCGAACACAGTTTACAATTGTTAAATTGAATCGAGCATGCAGCTTTAATCCTTTAACCACAATCCCAGGCGAAAGTCATTCAACCGCGGTGCCATTATTCCGCTTGGAGCTTGGTCCTTTCGATTGGATAATTTGATTTAATCCGTCTCGCACTGCAGTCTGGCAGTTGTGGCGTGGCGGTGGTGCACTATAGCAAAAGATGGATGTTCTTACGTCGTTCTCACAGACACCTTTTGAACGCACGGCGAAAATATGTAAACTGGAAAGACGATATGAAAACGTAATCCATCAACGGTGAGAATATGGCCGCCACTAAGAGCTTCTAGCTTCTAGCTTCTAGCTTCTAGCTTCTAGCTTCTAGCTTCTAGTTTCTAGCTTCTAGCTTCTAGCTTCTAGCTTCTAGATTCTAGCTTTTAGCTTTTAGCTTTTAGCTTCTAGCTTCTAGCTTCTAGCTTCTAGCATCTAGCTTCTAGCATCTAGCTTCTTGCTTCTTGCTTCTAGCTTCTAGCTTCTAACTTCTAGCTTCTAGCTTCTAGCTTCTAGCTGCTAGCTTCTAGCTTCTAGCTTCTAGCTTCTAGCTTCTAGCTTCTAGCTTCTAGCTTCTAGCTTCTAGCTTCTAGCTTCTAGCTTCTAGCTTCTAGCTTCTAGCTTCTAACTTCTAGCTTCTAGCTTCTAGCTTCTAGCTTCTAGCTTCTAGCTTCTAGCTTCTAGCTTCTAGCTTCTAGCTTCTAGCTTCTAGCTTCTAGCTTCTAGCTTCTAGCTTCTAGCTTCTAGCTTCTAGCTTCTAGCTTCTAGCTTCTAGCTTCTAGCTTCTAGCTTCTAGCTTCTAGCTTCTAGCTTCTAGCTTCTAGCTTCTAGCTTCTAGCTTCTAGCTTCTAGCTTCTAGCTTCTAGCTTCTAGCTTCTAGCTTCTAGCTTCTAGCTTCTAGCTTCTAGCTTCTAGCTTCTAGCTTCTAGCTTCTAGCTTCTAGCTTCTAGCTTCTAGCTTCTAGCTTCTAGCTTCTAGCTTCTAGCTTCTAGCTTCTAGCTTCTAGCTTCTAGCTTCTAGCTTCTAGCTTCTAGCTTCTAGCTTCTAGCTTCTAACTTCTAGCTTCTAGCTTCTAGCTTCTAGCTTCTAGCTTCTAGCTTCTAGCTTCTAGCTTCTAGCTTCTAGCTTCTAGCTTCTAGCTTCTAGCTTCTAGCTTCTAGCTTCTAGCTTCTAGCTTCTAGCTTCTAGCTTCTAGCTTCTAGCTTCTAGCTTCTAGCTTCTAGCTTCTAGCTTCTAGCTTCTAGCTTCTAGCTTCTAGCTTCTAGCTTCTAGCTTCTAGCTTCTAGCTTCTAGCTTCTAGCTTCTAGCTTCTAGCTTCTAGCTTCTAGCTTCTAGCTTCTAGCTTCTAGCTTCTAACTTCTAGCTTCTAACTTCTAGCTTCTAGCATCTAGCTTCTAGCATCTAGCTTCTTGCTTCTTGCTTCTAGCTTCTAGCTTCTAACTTCTAGCTTCTAGCTTCTAGCTTCTAGCTGCTAGCTTCTAGCTTCTAGCTTCTAGCTTCTAGCTTCTAGCTTCTAGCTTCTAGCTTCTAGCTTCTAGCTTCTAGCTTCTAGCTTCTAGCTTCTAGCTTCTAACTTCTAGCTTCTAGCTTCTAGCTTCTAGCTTCTAGCTTCTAGCTTCTAGCTTCTAGCTTCTAGCTTCTAGCTTCTAGCTTCTAGCTTCTAGCTTCTAGCTTCTAGCTTCTAGCTTCTAGCTTCTAGCTTCTAGCTTCTAGCTTCTAGCTTCTAGCTTCTAGCTTCTAGCTTCTAGCTTCTAGCATCTAGCTTCTAGCATCTAGCTTCTTGCTTCTTGCTTCTAGCTTCTAGCTTCTAACTTCTAGCTTCTAGCTTCTAGCTTCTAGCTGCTAGCTTCTAGCTTCTAGCTTCTAGCTTCTAGCTTCTAGCTTCTAGCTTCTAGCTTCTAGCTTCTAGCTTCTAGCTTCTAACTTCTAGCTTCTAGCTTCTAGCTTCTAGCTTCTAGCTTCTAGCTTCTAGCTTCTAGCTTCTAGCTTCTAGCTTCTAGCTTCTAGCTTCTAGCTTCTAGCTTCTAGCTTCTAGCTTCTAGCTTCTAGCTTCTAGCTTCTAGCTTCTAGCTTCTAGCTTCTAGCTTCTAGCTTCTAGCTTCTAGCTTCTAGCTTCTAGCTTCTAGCTTCTAGCTTCTAGCTTCTAGCTTCTAGCTTCTAGCTTCTAGCTTCTAGCTTCTAGCTTCTAGCTTCTAGCTTCTAGCTTCTAGCTTCTAGCTTCTAGCTTCTAGCTTCTAGCTTCTAGCTTCTAGCTTCTAGCTTCTAGCTTCTAGCTTCTAGCTTCTAGCTTCTAGCTTCTAGCTTCTAGCTTCTAGCTTCTAGCTTCTAGCTTCTAACTTCTAGCTTCTAGATTCTATCTTCTAGCTTCTAGCTTCTAACTTCTAGCTTCTAACTTCTAGCTTCTAGCTTCTAATTTCTAGCTTCTAGTTTCTAGCTTCTAGGTTCTAGCTTCTAACTTCTAATTTCTAGCTTCTAGCTTCTAGCTTCTAGCTTCTAGCTTCTAGTTTCTAGTTTCTAGCTTCTAGCGAAATTTCGAAATAAAAGTAATTAGTACAAAAGTTCGAAAGGACATAATGTCAAAGTGTCTAAGGCCAGTAGTACACTGCGTCAAATATTTGACAAGAAAAGAACTCAAGAAACAACATCAGTTTGACACTAATGAAAATTCGATCGAGTCAAACAAGATGTTTGAGCATTGGTTTCTTTTTGGACTAATATTTGACCCTGTGTACTAACAGCTTAAAGATCGAAGGGTCACATGATCGAAAGGTTAGTTAAAAGGGAAAACATAATTTGACAAAACTATCGAAAGCAAAGGTCATAAGCTTTTCATATCCAACGAACTCTAGTACTTTTAGTTTTCGCCTTCGATCTTTCGACCTACGACACCTTGTTCTTTCGACGTCTTGTTCTAGTTACTTTTTATTTCGACATTTCGACCTTCGACCTTTAACCATACATATATCATGTAAATCATGATCCAGACCACCAAGGTTGGGTAACAAAACATCGAATGCCAAGCCGTCGAATGCCAAAACGCCGAAAGGAATTTACGTTGAAAAGTGAAAGAATCGATTTTTAAGAATAAAAAGCACGCCGTTTCAAGTAATCAAGATTTAGTTTTTTCCTTTTTATGTTTTAGCATTTGACGTTTTTTGGCACTCGATGTTTTGTCTTTCAACTTTGCTTTGTCCCTAAGTCCATAAGTTTACAACTTCTGGTGGTTCTGGTGTGCATGGTTTTTAGATGTTTTATCTTATGATGAAACATCACTCACAAAGCTCATGTCTTTAGCAAAGTTTTCAGAAGTCTTGAAGTTCGGTATCTAATGGTTTAAAATTTTAGTACGTAATTCTACCCGGAACATAGTACTAGAATGTGTTTTAATGTGTTGAAGGGAGAACACGATGAAATTGCCACACAGAAAATATTGTATAACTTTTGATTGCGTTCGCCAAAATAGCTAATCTTTTTACCATGAATAGTATATTATGTGTAGCTAATACCATAAAATTTTCTTTAAAATCGGTTGAGTATTGGCGGAGATATCGTTGAAACAAGGAAATTGCCACTTGAGAATCTTGTGCAAACAAACATTTTGGAAAATATCACTTTTTTGCCGTTTCAACGCTGGCGCCAAAAATACTGAACCGATTTCAATGAAAATTTTTATGTACGTAAAGTATGTATGTAGAAGTTGTTTGTTAAAATTTCATTCAATTTGATCATACCGTTAAAAAGTTATAGCCATATATGTCGCACTATGTCACAATAAACAGATGTGGTTTTTGGTATAGTGAAATTCAAACTGCTCTTACTTTGAAAGTACTCATCAAAAATGGCAGAAATTTTCACTGTAAACAGTTTAACACAACAATTTTACACTGTCAAAGTTTTATAAAAATCAGGACAGTGTTACCAGTTCTACAGTCAAAATAATGCACGCGGAACTAAAAATGGTCAAAAAGTACCTAAAATTTACCTTGAAGCGATTTGAGCTTTGGATATTTACTAGAAAAAGTACTGAACCGATTTCGTACTAATTTTTACCACTTAATTGATACTATGTTAAGAATATCGAGTGAAATTTTCAAACGTTTTGATGAGATAACAAAAAAGTTATAGCCTAAGTATTTTTTGAAATGGGTGCACAAATTTTCTAAAATCTCATTTTATGATATCGACAATATATGCGCCAATACTCAAACGATTTTAATGAACATTTTATGGTATTAGCTACACATAATATACTATTCATGGTCAAAAAATTAGCTATTTTGACGAACGCAATCAAAAGTTATACAATATTTTCTATGTGGCAATTTCATCGTGTTCTCCCTTTATAACTCTGATGTCTCAGAAAGTTGTTAATAACACTAGTTTACAGCATTTTTGAACTCGGTAAGCTGATGATCATTTTTGGTGTAGAATCATGCCCTGAGTTCGAAAACGCGAAGGAAAAAAAATACAGTAGAGCGGAATTTTTTTCGACTTTCCATACAAGGTTGATGATTTGCAATCGATTTTTGTTCTATTTTTAAGCAAAGTAGCTCACTTCAAACATCTCGTTCTCCGTAATCGATGCTCCGATTGAGCTGAAATTTTTACGGTAACTTGCCTACATATGATATGTCAAATAAACTTCGAGAAATAATTTTTAAGTTGGTTTTTTCTTATTAAAAAAAATACATTTCTTCAAAAATTTTTGGGTATTTTCCTAAAATTTAAGAAGATCGTCCCTAAAACTCGCCAATATCTTGAATTTCATCAATATGACACAAAACCTGTTTTCAGAGGATCGAATGGTATTGTATTCAGCTTTTAATTTAAGGAAAAAGACTTGAAATTGGTTGAACAAAACGTAATATATTTGAATTTTTAGTAAATTACATACTTTGAAATGTTGCAAAACTCGATATTGAGCTAAGGGAACGTCCATAAATTACGTCACGCAAAAATCGACCATTTTCAAAACCCCCTCCCCCCTATGTCACAGTTTTTGTATGGGAGCTCTAAAATTTTTGTATGGGTTGTCACACTTTTCTGAACCCCTCCTCCCCCCTCAAAGCGTGACGTAATTTATGGACGTTCCCTAAAACTCAAAAACTGTTCTACTTAAAATTTTTTGAAGGTCGGTTTCGGAATCAGCACTAAATTGTGCTTCAAAAATGTTGGTCGTTGACAGAAGTTCACGACTTTCGTTTTATTTTGTAAACTTGTGTAATTTATATGGCTCTCAACTGGCGGAAAGTTTGTTCTGTTTATAAACTGCAACTTGTGTTTTCAAAGTATTTCGTTTGCGGTTTCTCCCTGGATCTTTCAGAGTTTTCCCTCAACGACACACATGAGAATTCTCACTGATGATCCCGGCAAACATTTAGGTACATATTTCTCCTAAAGGGATTTCCTGGAGTTCCTAGAGGAAAAACTCTTGAAATTTCTCCAGAATTTCAGCAATTGCTCTACGAATTCCTTGGACGCCTCGTATTCTTTCAAGTCGAGAATCTTTCAGAAATTCCTCCCCAATAATTGTGCTACGAACTTCTGTTACCTTCAAGGGTTTGTTTCGAACAATATTTCGAGCATTCTTCAAGTATTATTTCATTTTTTTTCCTTTTTGGTTTACCTAGTAAAATTTAGCAAGCATCCCCACATAAATTCGTTCAAGGATTCCCTCAGGAATTTCCATAGAGATGATTTAGGGATTTCTATGATGATTCCTTCGAGAATTTCTCTAATGATTGCATTAGGAACTTCCCCTTTTTCGTGCCAGGATGCGTCTCAAAAATTCAATAGAAATATCTTCCAAGATTCCTTAAGAATGCTTAATAAGATTCTTCCATCAATTAGATATTTCTATAAGAAGTTCTTTAGGGAAATTTACTTCTCCAAAGACTCATTCAGGTGAATTTACAAATATTACTTCAGGTTTTCTTGATGGAATCGATTTGTTCTACTATTCTTGAGTATCAATAGCTTCATGGATCTTTTGAAATATTTCACCAAGCATTCAATCAAGAATTTATCATAGAATTCATTCGAAAATAACTGTCGATGTTCTCTCTAGGATTCTTCCAAGGACTCCTTTGACAATATCACAAAAGGTTTCTGCGAAAATTTCTTCAACGGTTGGTTCAGGAATATCATCAAAAGTTTTTCTAGAAATTATTTCAACCAGGGAAACCTTCACTAACTTTTCCAAGTTTGCAAAAAAGTACAAAGGTTCATTTCGGTATTCCTCCAAGGTTCTAATGGGGATTCGTTCAGGAACTCCATTTTAAGAACTTATCTGAGATAAACAAGCCTCGCGTTAAAAATTTTGTTAACAAAGTTGAAAATGTTTAGGATTTAATTCCAAGATTCGTTGGAGATTTTCTCAAAAGAAGTTTTCCAAGGATTCCTTCAGAAATTCTTCAAAAAAACACTTAAAAATTATTCTAAAGAGTTTTACATATATTTCTTGTATGATTCATGAGCTTTTTCAATGATTCTTTAAAAAAATTTCAGAAATATCCTCACGGATTTTTGTAAAACTCATCCTTTCTGAAATTTTGTCATGTATTCTTCAAAGAAATTCTTTAGAGATTTGTTAAGAAATTCATCCACGAATTGTTTCATCAATATTCCCAAGAGTTTCCTCAGGAATTTCTCCACAGAATACTCAGGAATTCCTCCGCGGAATGCTTCAGGAATTCCTCCAAGGAATCTTAGAAGTATCTTTCCAAGGAATCCTTTTAAAGTTGTATCATGTATTCTTCTATGAATTTCTCCAAAGTTTTATTTCTAATTTTTCCAATGTTTGCTGCAGCAATATCTCCAAGGAAATTTCTATAAACTACTCCATGTAATCCTTTATTATTTTCTCCAAAGCTTTCTTAGAGATGTCCTCTAAGGATTAACTTAACGATTCCACGAAGAATTGCTTCACTAATTACAGCCATGATTCTTCAAGGAACAAATTCAAAGATGTCTTTGAGAATTCCTTCAAGAATTGCTGTGTTATTATTGTTTTGGTTATCCTTCTGAGGTTCTTCCAATGGTTCATTCAATAATTCCTTTTTGGATTCCTTCAGAAGTTTCTGCAAAAACTATATATGAATTTCTAATATTATTTTTTTTTTTGAATTTTTCTTGAAGAATCATAGCATAAATTTCTCCAAATGTTCCTTTAGTAATCTATAGATGTATCTATATATAAAAATGCAGTGGCATACGTGGGACCGCGCATAACTTGCGAACGGATGGTCCGATTTGGATCGTCTGAGTTTTGTTCTGTTAGTTTCCCCCAAGGAACGTTTATGAGGCAAAAAGCATGGGAAAAATTTGAGTTTTTGAAAATTGTGTTTTCATACATTTTGAACGGGTACTTGGGCTTGGCTAGGGACTTGAAACGTCAAAAAAGCAGTAGGCAAGACAAAGATTGCTGGGTATAGCATGTTTGTCTATGGATTCTTTCGGGAATTCTTCCAAGAAATCTTCCAAAAATATTTCCAAGGTTCTTTCAGAAACTCCTCCTAGATTTCGCTCTAAGATTTTCTTTAGAAATTCACCTAGCATTTCTCCGAGGGTTCTTTCAGGAGTTACTCCATATTTGTTTTAGAACATTGTTAAAAGATTTCCACAGATTTGCGTTGTGTTGCATTGCGTGATAATGGAGTAGTTCGTAGAACTTTAATACTCCTATTCTAATTGCTTATTGAATGATGTTTGGGAAGGAATAGCTATCCAATCAGAGATTGAAGTAAATAAAAAAGACATGAAAAATTCCATTGCCGGCCACGCCCATCTTCTCCGTTACGAGGATAGGAAAAGATGTGATGATATGACAACTACTTTTGGTGAGGTTAGCAACTCAACAACGCCCCCGTAGATGTCAAGGAGTTGGATATTTGGAATGGGTTAATTTGGGATTCACTATAAGCGAGTGATGCGACAAGATTCAGATTGTTTAAGTGTAGATCATGTATATGAATTTATGAGAATGTAAATGTTTTAGTATATTTAAACACGATCGTTGGGAGTGACGTAGCTAAGAGATTTTGTCACTCCATGGGCCTTTTTGCTTCAGGGATGGGACAAAGCCATTTACACTGTGTTCTGGCTAACATGCCTAGGCTAAAGCACCAATGATTGCTCTCTGAAACGAAAAGAAACACAACTGATTCTACCTGACGGTGGGAAGGGATGCAGAGATGCATTTGAACGCGTTCTGTTCATGTTCTGTAAATATTTTATTAGTGCATTATAATGGAAGCGCGTTGCAATTTTTGGAAGTATCTTGCAACATATATACGATGAATTTTGCTTGGCATTTGGCATCCTTATTACACCACGGAAATATTTCCAGTTTGTGTAATAAATTAATCCCAATTACAATAATGTGCCATTTTCATTGTTTTTTTTTTCAATTTATTTCATCAAACTTTTCTGTCGACATAAAAGCTGCATCAGCAACAACACTGACAAATTAATTATCGTTTTATCGTGCACTTGAAGAATTCTACAAGGAGAGAGCAATTCGCCTTGAGGACAACTTGGGAAGTACAACAAGTTTCAAGAGAAATTTAAAAACAACTCAACAAGAGCAGCTTAGGATGAGCCTCTTTGGTCTTATGGCGGGTTTATGGTTGAGTTGATGTTGTTTTGCAGAGCAATTTGGTTTATACATGGTTTTAAAGCACAGGTGTTGAAGAATACTTCAAAAGCATTATAAAATTAATTTTGTTACTTGGGTTGCCTGCTCCACGAAAAGAAACGAATAAAAAGGGATATTCTCGCTACATCCGTTCAAGCCCGGACATCTATTTCTGTTCAAAGGCATTATGGCGTGCTATTCATTGCGACATACCGCGTTTCTGGTGGTCCCAACCGGGCGAGTGAGAAGCACGCCCATGATCACGACGCCATAATAACGTTAAAAGGGAATTTTACCCCGGCCTGGTGTAATGAAAATGGTATTCCTAACGATCACGAAGAGTTCAGAAGCATTGTAATAGATTGTAATCTTGCGATCTTGCTTTCCCTTCGACAGATAACTCTTACTTTCAATTTCCCAATACAACCAATTTTGAACACCGCTCCGTGTTCAATCTAGAAATCTAGATTGTGTTCAAAATTTTGAACATGCTCTTGAGAGCTTCAATTGATCAATTTTGGCACGCTCGCAGATCATGTGCGTTCAAAATGCATAGTAGGGATGGGAAGACATTTATTTATCGAGAGGCCAGTGACTCACTTACGCCCTCGCAAGTAACAAGGAGTTGGATTTTTGGTAAGGGAATGGTCTAGGATTCACTATACGTAGGTAATAATGAGGATGGCACAAATGTCCCAAATAGAGGATAACGTGCCTCTGGAGCCGGCCTACTGATTATAGTTGGGTTTGGTGGTTCCAAAGAAATCACCATGATCATGATGAAACCAGAACGAACTCACCAAATTTCTTGTTTGATGTGATGTCTCCCTTGGCAGACGAATTGACACAAAGTGCGACACACTGCGCTCGTTCGACTACTCCAGCTTGGTACGCTTGTGTTTGGCGGCGGCATGCTGCTGTGTATTACGAGCACGCTCGTTCGGGCCGCGCAGATGCTACTCGAGGACGCCTGAAAGATGATGGTCTGGCTTCCGGGGGTGATGTTCATACAGACTTCCTCGGACGACTGCAGTTTGTTCAGTGAGACCTTGATTTCCATCAGATATTCCTGAAGCTGCTGGGAGATCTTATTACGAAGGCGCTGGATTTCGTCCAGGTTTTACCTCCGTTGACGGTTATTGCTGACAAACTGAAAAACTTCGACCTTCGCCGTGTAGCTCCTTGTTCTCATTCCGATGGGCATTCCTTTCCACTTGTAACAACAACAAACCCAATCCAAACGAATTCGTTTTTCCAGCTACTACAGCTTCCGAATGCGCTAATACACCAGGCCTAACACACAAGACTTGAAGAATTTCACAAAATGAACCCTTTATGTTCACTTTTCAGAGGGTTTTACACGACTTTTTTCATGATGCTTTGGCATCTGTGCACAAAACAGAAGCACGTCTTTGATGAACAAATTGAGATTTTAATTGCGTAAAGAAATCCACGTGCTCTGGTGGTAATTGAACCCACGACTCCCAATTTACCAGGGGACCATTCATAGGCCACGGTCTTGCCAAATTCTACACAGATAAAAATAATGAAGTTTACACATCTTGTAAACTTCAGTTTATTCTTGTAAACTTCATGCTATGACACTTTGAGTCATGCTGGATTACATGACATGTAATGGAAGTTTACATGACATTTCATGACATTTACATGATATGTCATGTAAACTTCTGTGATATCCCACGCTCCAATTAGGTGCATTATATGTCACAAAATTTACACTCTTTTTTCGATCTGTGTACGCTCCATAAAAATTTCATTTTTTTTGAGTCTACGAGGGGGAGGGGTGGTACTGAGATGACCAAAATTTGGTCTACGTGATTTATGAACAGCCCCTTGACGGATGCTTCTTTCCTCCAAGTTACGGAGCCACTTGACCATCTCCGTCCTCTGAAGGCACATAACTGAACTCGATTCCACTAATGCCCATGGATAGTTCACCGAGCTAATGTTTCTGTTGTATGCATGGATGTCAAAGTATTTTAACGTAGAGTCGAGTCAAGTACAAGTCACTGCAGACGACCTTACAATTGAGGTCAAAATACGCAAATTCTTAGTAAAATTTTAAAAAACAGTACTCAACCCGATTTTCTTTTAACTTATTTAAACTTTGTAAGTTCCAGCCTTGCCTAAGCAAAAGCCATAAATTGACAATTCCAAGAAGTAATTTTTCCTCTCAAAAAATTTTCTCCGTGCACCGAAACCGATCTTCCACCTTACAACGCAGCGACACCATTCCAGTGAGAAGGTGTGCAGTGCGTCCCATCCCGTTACTCTGGATTCGTGGTTGAAAGGTTACCGGAAAAGGTTGTAAATTTCTTCTTCACCATTAAATTTCACCGCGGAACATGGCAAAATGGAGCTGGTTCTTCTGGTTCCTGCTTGCTTGCTATCCAGACCAGAGGATATCATCTCAGCTGCTTTCCGGATGTCTTCATCGTATGCTGAAAGAATCGATGGTAGAATTGAAGTAGAGAGATGCTTTCGTCTGCGGAACATCTAGCTAGCTCATTGCACCGCAGTCTGGCAGTGAAGTTGACAGCGGGAGGTGACCCTAGAAGAGGAATAAATTAAGCAGCTTCAATTGCATGGGTTTAAGTGTAGTTTGGGTTGTATGCATGGAATTGAAGTAGAGAGCAGTTGGCAGAGTTGTGCAAACAGATTACAGCCAAATTAGTTCACAGTGGAGATTAACTTTGTGCAGGTGTTGAATTAATGTGAAACAACTATCTGCCGGTTGACTAATTACGAGAAGTTGGAAAATGGACATATAAATAAAGGATTCTGAGCAATACATTGCATGATTTCTACTCGATTAAGAGAAGCCTATGTGAAATAGAACCTTGCTTGATTGATCCATCAAGGCCAATCTGTCTCACAATTTGAATATTCATATAAATTTGTTATCAACAATCTAGTTCCAATAAAATTAACATTATTTCAAAAAAAAAGTGTAGTTTCAAAAAAATCTGCAATATGGATCCTCAACATCTGATAATCGTGAATCCTCAAGTTCTATATTAACACAACTTCTATACTAGCATCACATTCTGATTCGTCTAGCAGTGGTCCTCAGCCTAACTGTCTTTGCGGGCCAAAATTTAATTTTGAAAAGAGTCTGCGGGCCGCAAATCATTCAAATGTTTTTTTTTTTCTAATAAGTTTGAAGATTCAACACAAAATCTATTTGTTTGATTTTTTGAAAATATTGGACAAGAGCAAAAAACTAAACAACCTGCAGTTATCAGGAAATTTTATTTCACTTGAAAAAATCCTGAAAATCTAATTCCCTATGATTTTCAGGATTTTTTCAAGACAGTAATATTTAGGTTTTGTAGTTCTTGTTATAATAATGTTGGGCAAATTATTTCAGAACAGTTATTTGAAAGTCATACGAAAAATGAGCCATGGTGACAATGGCTAGAAAAATATGGACGTCTTTAACAATGTTATGGATGAACTTACAGCGTACTTATAGCGCAAATTATAAGGGCACAATTTTTGAAGTCCTAGACACGAACACGGACAAATTTCTTGTAAAACACCTGGATCCAGTTTTGACAAATTTCCGAATGGAGTTTCTTACTGCAGCTCAGGGGAAGCGACACTAGTTTTGCCAAGCCGAAAGCTCCAAAAAAAACTGAATAAAGACCAAAAAATCGGCAAAACTTTTGTGCGGGGTTTTTTATCTTGTTTTGGGATTTTTTGGCTTGGCAAAACTAGTGTCTCTCCCCCTGCTGCAGCTTAAGGATTTCCTAATAAGTATATCGAACCCTTTACTTTAAAAAAATCGGGGACTTCTCGTGGATTTTGGGAAATTTCAGAATGGATTGTAGGGATTTCAGGGTTCTCGAAAGAAATTACGAAAAACTGCCTGGGGATACTGTTGTGGAAGTCCTTGATGATTTTTTAAAAGTTTTTCTTGTGTGATTCTCAGGAAGTCAATGAAGAAAAACCTACAGACATGATTTTCTGAGCAATGTGTTCAAATATTTGTAACCGATTTAGAATAGATATTTTAAGAGGAATTCCCAAAAGTATTGCTAGGAGAGTGAAAATATCTTGCCCGATTCCTGAAGTTTTAGCGAAATTCAGAAAGTTTAGATACTGGAAAATTTCAGTAGTTAACATTCATTCTCATAAATGTTTTAAAATATGATGAAATTTCTGATTTTCATTATGGAATTTATGAGTGGGCCACATTTAATACATTTCAAAATCAGTTCGCGGGCCGCACAAAACCTGGTCGAGGGCCGCATGCGGCCCGCGGGCCGCAGTTTGGTGACCACTGGTCTAGATAAAAGGAAACTCGTAGTGTGAGAGATGATAGTTATTCAAAAATTATAGAAAATAACTCATATTACATTAAGGCTCACTACAGAAATGTCTTTTTTCAAAATTCCTGTCATTTTTCCACACTTATTTGTTCTTTTTTTTTTTATTCAGCAAGACCGTGCTGGGTTCTGGGTTCCATTTCCGATTGATTCAAGATCTTTTTGTGTTGAGGGATCCAGATAAGAATCACAAAAGAAACCCTTGGAGGAATCCCTGGAGAAACTCCAGGAGGAATGCCGCAAGAACGGGTGGAAACCCGTGATGATTCCCGAAAGAATGCTCAGGAGAAATCTTTCTAAACAGGAGTCTCAGCAGAAACCCCACAAAGAACCCAAGAGCATTTTGTCTAGTCTAGTCTAGTCCTGAGACGAGACTCGCGAAGAGGAAAAAAAGCAACGTCAAGTGCAGCCCAACTGAGCTGTCAGTTGTAGCCCGTTTGATTACGTTACCTAAAACGAGGAAAGTATTGCTATCCGAGATAAATTCTGAAGCCAAAATTCACTCCGAGCAGCATTTTATTCTACTGTACTGTCAAAAATAAATTGAAAACAAAATATTCCAATGATTACTTTGCTTGGCGATTGTTGGCGGTGCAAAATTTCACCTCAACATGATTTTGTGCATGAATGGGATTCAGTCACACTGCATGTGAGGTAATGCGGTCACGTACGTGTTTGAACCACCAGCCCAAAACATAATGTCAACACAGATAGGAAGAAGAAAAAAATAACAAAGTGGAGAAAAAGAAGACCGTCTTCGCGAGTCTCGTCTCAGGTCTAGTCTAGTCTACACATACACAGCCATTCATTGAAAGAATCCTGGAAAATGATAGAACCGACTACTTCTACCATTTTTCTTGTCATTATTAATGCTTGCAGTGCATCGAAAATGCATTACAAGCATTAAAGTAGATAAAGAACCCAAGAGCATTTTGTGTAATAAATCTGAAGTAAGCTCTGAAATAATGTTAAGAGGAGTCTCTTAGAGTATCCTAGAGAAATTCCGGAAGTAATATCAAAAGAAACCTTGGAAGGAATTCCTAGAATTCTTCATGAAAGAATTTTTAAAGGATCCCTGGAGAAATCATTGAAAGAATTCAGATGGATTCACTCGAATCTGGAAAAAAAAATCTGTCGGAGATCTCTAAAGAATTATGGCTAGTTTCCACTTCGTACGTACTGTGCCAAAAGATAGGACAAATAATGGTTAAGTAATGATTCCGCTTCAAAATTACTTGAGCAGTTCGCAGATGGCAAGTAAGAAAAAAAGTGTAACACTTGTAACCCCTCCCGTGCGAATCAAATGGAGCTGTCACTTTTCCGTGCGGAAAAATAGTCCTTGCTATTATTCCGTAAGAAAAAGTAACGTTTCTCCCCATACTGGATCAGTTGTCAAAATTACTTGCGGAAAAAGGTAGAATTTTACTTGAGCGCTTTACGTGGCAACAGGAAACTTAGCTTAAATGAAGAAATTGCAGGAAAAATCTCTGAAAGAATGTCAATATGAATATCAAAGGAATACCTGAAAGAATGCCGGAGAGAATCTATGCAGGAATTTTCATGTTTTCGTCGAAATGGCGTTCCAGTCTTGGGGGCCGTCCATAAACCACGTAGTCATCAGGAGGGGGTTGTTATAAAAACGACCATGGTCCATACAAATTTGAAAGGACTACACGGGGCGGTGCGCGTTTTCTGAATATTCAAAAAAATGAGCACGTTTTGTCCTCCTACGTTTGATTCCGAGCGAATCCTTCTTCATTAGAGTAAATACTGAGTCCCAGAAGAAAGTCACAAATGGACCGAAACGTCTGACAATCAAAAAAAAACAACAGTATTTTTTATCATTTTTATCTTTGTCAAGATTGAAAATTCATTTAGTGTAGTCTACGCGGAAATTCCAAGAGAAATCTCTGAAGGAAATCTTGAAAAATCTGACAGCGTTGCTTGACAGAATCCTGAAAGGAGGCCTTTTTATTATACCAGAACCCCTGAGAGAATCTCGGCAGAGATCTCTGTAAGGATCCTGGAAGAACTCCTGATGGAATCTCAGGAGAAGTCCCTGAAGGAATAATTGAAGAGATAAAAAAAAACTGGAACCCCTGGAGAAAATCCGGAAGAAATCCTTGCAAAAACCTCTGAAGAAATCACAGAATAAATCCCAGCAGGAATCCCGAAAATAGTCTCTGAAAAAATCCAGAAATGATTTCCGGGAGGATTCCCAGGAGGAATATTTGACGGTATCTTAGAAGAAATGTCTTAGGTAATCCTGGATGATGACCCTACAGTAATCATATGAGAAAATAATGAGGAAAGCCCGGCATGGACCTCGGGAGTGTAATTGAAAAAAAAAATGTCGGCACCAGTTCCAAAAGGCATCAATTCCTAAAAGAAACCAGTAAGAAATTCCTGAAGGAATCACGGGAGAAAGCCTAAGAGGAAATCTGGTGGAATCTCTGAAACGATCCCTGATAGATTAATCAAAAAAATCTTGGAAGCGCTCAATAGTAATATTCGGATAAATTCCTAAAAGAAAGCAGAAAAGGACTCATGAAGCATTTATGCAAAGCAAAGCAAAGCAAAGCAAAGCAAAGATAACCGTACACATCGTAGTTGCTACTCCGTGATTGACCAGAACAATCGAAGTTGCACAGAGAGCCAATGAATGTGAAAGCTTGGGACTAGCTAACCATTCTCAATGTGCACAATTCGAGAGTTCAGCTATTTAAAGTCAATAACGGCGCTGGCCACGTCCTTACGGTCATAAGGAAAGGGAAGGAATGTTAGTTCGACAACCGTTGCTACTAGAAACCGTGGAATCCACAGCATCCCCACAGTTGTCACGGGAAGGAATGGTGGTTAGTAGGGTAGGGTAAGGTGTGGATCTAGGAGCCACCTCTGTTAGGTGATATGATCCACTAGTTATATGGAAATACACGTCGCGGTCTTCATCACGATTATGATTTATTTGATCACGATGACCACTGATCCCGGATTTCGTGCTCGCGTTTCCATCGCCCTACCGTGGAGACCGACTGATCTACAATTATTGTAGCGCGATTCTGAACCCGGATTTTTCACTCGCACTTCAATCGCCCTACCGAGAAAACCGACTGACCAACGAATATTGTAGCGCGATTCTGATCCCGGATTTTTCACTCGCACCCCCATCACTCTTACCTGAAAATTGTCTGCCATTCGAAAATTCTCAAGCTAATCTGATTCCGCATTCCACACTCGCGCTTGCATGGCTCTACCGAGAAAACCGACTGACCAACGAATATTGCAGCGCGATTCTGATCCCGGATTTTTCACTCGCACTTCCATCGCCCTATCGAGAAAACCGACTGACCAACGAATATTGCAGCGCGATTCTGATCCCGGATTTTCCACTCGCACTTCCATCGCCCTATCGAGAAAACCGACTGACCAACGAATATTGTAGCGCGATTCTGAACCCGGATTTTTCACTCGCACTTCCATCGCCCTACCGAGAAAACCGACTGACCAACGAATATTGCAGCGCGATTCTGATCCCGGATTTTCCACTCGCACTTCCATCGCCCTATCGAGAAAACCGACTGACCAACGAATATTGTAGCGCGATTCTGATCCCGGATTTTTCACTCGCACTTCCATCGCCCTACCGAGAAAACCGACTGACCAACGAATATTGCAGCGCGATTCTGATCCCGGATTTTCCACTCGCACTTCCATCGCCCTATCGAGAAAACCGACTGACCAACGAATATTGTAGCGCGATTCTGAACCCGGATTTTTCACTCGCACCCCCATCACTCTTACCTGAAAATTGTCTGCCATTCGAAAATTCTCAAGCTAATCTGATTCCGCATTCCACACTCGCGCTTGCATGGCTCTACCGAGAAAACCGACTAACCAACGAATATTGTAGCGCGATTCTGAACCCGGATTTTTCACTCGCACTTCCATCGCCCTACCGAGAAAACCGACTGACCAACGAATATTGTAGCGCGATTCTGATCCCGGATTTTTCACTCGCACTTCCATCGCCCTATCGAGAAAACCGACTGACCAACGAATATTGCAGCGCGATTCTGATCCCGGATTTTCCACTCGCACTTCCATCGCCCTATCGAGAAAACCGACTGACCAACGAATATTGTAGCGCGATTCTGAACCCGGATTTTTCACTCGCACTTCCATCGCCCTACCGAGAAAACCGACTGACCAACGAATATTGCAGCGCGATTCTGATCCCGGATTTTCCACTCGCACTTCCATCGCCCTATCGAGAAAACCGACTGACCAACGAATATTGTAGCGCGATTCTGATCCCGGATTTTTCACTCGCACTTCCATCACTCTTACCTGAAAATTGTCAGCCATTCGAAAATTCTCAAGCTTATCTGATTCCGCATTCCACACTCGCGCTTGCATGGCTCTACCGAGAAAACCGACTAACCAACGAATATTGTAGCGCGATTCTGAACCCGGATTTTTCACTCGCACTTCCATCGCCCTACCGAGAAAACCGACTGACCAACGAATATTGTAGCGCGATTCTGATCCCGGATTTTTCACTCGCACCCCCATCACTCTTACCTGAAAATTGTCAGCCATTCGAAAATTCTCAAGCTTATCTGATTCCGCATTTCACACTCGCGCTTGCATGGCTCTACCGAGAAAATCGACTGACCAACGAATATTGTAGCGCGATTCTGATCCCGGATTTTTCACTCGCACTTCCATCACTCTTACCTGAAAATTGTCAGCCATTCGAAAATTCTCAAGCTTATCTGATTCCGCATTCCACACTCGCGCTTGCATGGCTCTACCGAGAAAACCGACTGACCAACGAATATTGTAGCGCGATTCTGATCCCGGATTTTTCACTCGCACTTCCATCACTCTTACCTGAAAATTGTCAGCCATTCGAAAATTCTCAAGCTTATCTGATTCCGCATTCCACACTCGCGCTTGCATGGCTCTACCGAGAAAACCGACTGACCAACGAATATTGTAGCGCGATTCTGATCCCGGATTTTTCACTCGCACTTCCATCACTCTTACCTGAAAATTGTCAGCCATTCGAAAATTCTCAAGCTTATCTGATTCCGCATTTCACACTCGCGCTTGCATGGCTCTACCGAGAAAATCGACTGACCAACGAATATTGTAGCGCGATTCTGATCCCGGATTTTTCACTCGCACTTCCATCACTCTTACCTGAAAATTGTCAGCCATTCGAAAATTCTCAAGCTTATCTGATTCCGCATTCCACACTCGCGCTTGCATGGCTCTACCGAGAAAACCGACTGACCAACGAATATTGTAGCGCGATTCTGAACCCGGATTTTTCACTCGCACTTCCATCGCCCTACCGAGAAAACCGACTGACCAAAAGGACTCATGAAGCATTTATGGGGAAAAAATTAAGAGAACCCTGAATCCAGGAGAGTTTTTATGATCCCTGCATAAATTTAAGTAGGAAAACCTGAAGATCCTAACATAAGAAAAGCCCAAGAGAGATCAATGAAAAATTTCAGAAGGAAATTCGAAACAAATCCCTAAAAGAATTGCGGGAACATAATCTCGAAAGGAATCTCTCAAGGAACCTTGGATAAAATTATGAGAAAATTCCAGGAAGAATAAATAAGGAAGCCTGGAAAAAATACCAGAAGAAGTTTCTGGAAAAAACTCATAAAGAGTCCCTGATTCACTTTTGGAAAAAAAATAAATGTGAAATAGTACCTGATGAAATATCGGGAAATATCCCTGAGGGGATCCCTGCAGAAATCCCTGAAGAGAACCCGGTAAGCTGCAATGAATACATCCTGGAAAGAATCCCAGGTGAAATAACTGAAGGATTTTCGGAAAAAAATGCCAAAAGAAATCTCGGGAAAAATCAAAGAAGAAATCTGTGGCGAAATCTCTGAAGAAATCCAGGAGAAATCCTTGACGTAATCTCCTGAAAAATTTCTAGAAGGAGTCCTGGGAGATATTTCGTATGCAATTCCGTTAGAAATCAATAATAGAATGACGAAAGGAATCCCTGGAGAAGTTCCTAACGGAATCTCTGGAAGAAAGAATTCCTAAATAAATCTTGGGAAGAATCCCTAAAACGAAGATTTAGGAAATCCATAAAAATCCATACATGCATTCCGGGAGGAAACAATGAAGGAATCCAGGGAGATATATTGGATGGAATCACTGTAGGAGTAAATGAAGAAATCCTGGTAAGAAAATTCTCATGCTCAACCCCGGTAAAAATGTCGAAAAAAATCTCTTAACAACTTCGGAAAAGCAAAGAAAGTATCCCTGGAGCAATCTTAAATGGAATTTCACGAGGAATTCCTGATGGATATCTAGGAAACATTCTTAAAAAATTCTTGAAGAAATCCTGTGATCCTGTGAGAATCCCAGGAATACCTGACGAAATTCCGAAAGGAATTCATGAAAAAAAACTGAAAGAATCTCTGGAAGAATTCTTGGAGAAGTCCTTAAAAAAAATGAGCATTATGGGAACCTACGATTAATCTAGAGTGGAATACAGGGAGGAATTCCAGGAGAAATTTTATGACAAATTTCTACAGGATTCTCTGGAGAGTATGAAACCTAGTAGGAATTCTAAAAGAAATTCATGGAGAATTATCTTGAGAAATTGCTGAATATTTACGTAGAAATGAAAGGTGGAAAGCCTTACATGTAGACTAAGATATCCGTGATATAAGATTTCTTCAAACGCAGTATTTTTGAAATGAATATTTATCATTTCGACACATATCTTTTCGTATAAAAACGATATACACTTGAGCGGTTTGGTTGAAGACGACATTTTTATATCTCTTCACTCAGCCGAAATTTTAGCAATAGTGTGGGACTTAAGGACAAACGTCTTGAAATCCCGCTTCAGCAGTGCATCAGAACTTCAAACGCACAAATATCAAGAAGCAAGCTTCAAACAACAGTGCATTTTATTATACTGCTCTTGCTCACTTGTAATAAGCTTAAAATAATAAGATCAGCTGCACTGGTTTTGTTAACGAAGAGATTTGTGCCCTCGAAATCGTGAGTAGGTACCAAAGTCGGCCATTGTGGCGGCCATGTTGGGATTCTAACAAGTCTGTCCTTAAACCACTACGCAGTCTTCAATACGGAAAAACGAGGTTTATTGTTTGCCCGACGTTTCGACACTGGGGTTTTGTGTCATCTTCAGGGGTAACTTATTGTTCAATTTTAGCCGTATGTTTTGTCTAACTGTAACTGTCTGATTGATTGGTTGTTGATACATGATAATTTTCGTTTGTCTAGTTTTGCCAACGACTCAATTGAATTTGAATTCGTCACTGAAAAAATGAAAACCGTCATCTCAAGATTAGCATTTGACATCATGGTTAATTAGATAACCTTAAACCCAGCATTTGAGCAACATGAGACCCTAAATTACACTTATATCTAAAACTATGGAACTAAAATCGTTTTATGCTGATTGGTACAACACATTAAAGTGCTATGAAGAAATATAAAATACCCAGTTCTCTGTTCTATTCTGCAAATGACCCACTTCAATTATGCAGGTGCAGCAATCAGACATATGAGAATTCAATCACTTCCAGCTCGACGAATCCATTCGATCCATAATGTTGTAGGTTCAACTAAATCACCCCTCTGCTCGGCTGGGACTCATTCATACAAGCGAAAGCCTTCTGTTCCATGTCGAGCAATAGAATTTCTACATTTTATCTCCAGGCGCAAAAGGCATTCTATAGGTAAGGTAACTCATGGCAACCTCTCCTCGAATGGCAAAAATTGACCATCCGAAGAAGAACCACACCATCTCACTAGCCAGTAGCTACTTGTGCCTTGCTAACCGATGGCAATCATGTGAAATCTGACCCAGCTGGGCGGCAAAAGAAAGCAACTTCTCGGATGGATTCATATAAAATTTACATCCCTCGACTGTAAGGTAGCGTAGCTACCCGGTCCCCTTCAAGTACCTTCTTTTTAGTTAACAGAACATTCTCAAAACGTTTGCCGGTTGGGTGGATTTTTCTCAACAGCTTGCTACATCGACATTGAGCATGACGAAGACGAGGACGAGGGCACCGAGAAGGACCACGACGGAACCGAGCACGGAACCAGCAGGGGACGGAACGGGGCCGGTGATGAGCTTGCTAACGGCCAGCAGTCACAGTGGTGTGATTTACCGGATCACATCATGGAGCGTATCTTTGCACACCTGAGCATCCGAGAGCGGTACTACGCTAGCCTGGTACGTACCAAACCTACACTTCCTGTACTACACGTTGTTGGAAATATTTTTAGGAGAAATTGTCTAGAGCTGATGGGACGACCATTGGCGTGTGCAAGTCGGGACTCCAGGAATTTGAAAAAAAAAACTTCGCACAATTGAGCTTAAAAGTTTCACAAACATTATCAATCTTATGCTAGAGATGTGCATTAGATGGGAGCATTGAATGAAAAACTTAACAAAAAATCTAAGAACAAGCATGTGTTTGCAATTATTGATAGAACACACTTTGCATTAAAAATCAATTTAAAAAATGCTTTCAGCCTTCACATCTTAAACAAGCTGGAACTCCTTACTACGAACTCTTATGTACGCTCATGGAACCGGTATATGTGGCCCACCGAGACCGGCTCGATTTATTTCGCTTGTACTGATGAGATGATTTTCATGATTTTTCTCTTTCCTATTTCCTACAGACATGCTTCAGCTGGTACCAGGCCTTCTCGCTGCCCAACGTGTGGTCCAATTTTATGGTGGAGGACGAAACGCTCTCGCGGCTCAAGTACAACTACTACTCCGGCTGGCAGCCGGTGTTGGATCACGCCCGCACTCAGAACTGTCTGCTCTCGGTGGGGCAGCTTTTCCGTGGGCTGGACTTTCGCCCGCTGTTCTCGTTCAACAACATGTTCCAATTTATGACGCTGATCTCGTGGGCCATCGAGCAAAACCAAAAGGCCAAAGTCCCCCGAGAATGGCGAGGCTGTGGATTGAAAATAAAATCCCTAAATTACATCTTCCCCTGCAACATGGCCTCCAGTGAGGACCCGGAATCGATAAAACTGTTCGGGACGGGTGGGCAGCTGCTGGCCTCTCTGAAGAGATTAATGCATAATTTGCCCAACTTGCAAACGCTGAAATTGGTCGATTTGATGCTGGAGCGATACGAAGCCAACCACCTGCTGGACGAGGTGCTAGATGCGTGCTGTTTGGTGCTCCGACGGCTGCACCTGATCAACGTGACCATGGTGCACTGTCCGGTGATGCATGCTGCTTTGTTTCTGAATCTACAGGTGAGTCCGCGAGGGGAAATTGATTTCTAGTTTGCTCGTGCTTTCGCAGAATTCGCAATTAGTTTCAATTTTATCGAAATTGGGTGCGTACATAGATGTTTACTAATCATATTTGTTTGTCGGTTTAGTGGCTGCACAATACGACTGTTCAAACTTATGAATTTCCGGTGAACGCCATCAACCGTAGTAGGAGTATTGTTAAAGTCGATAAAAATATTAATAATCGTAGGTAACACAAATTCGTAAACCTAATATTTCTCTTGAATCTCTATGCACAGAAACAACTCTTAATGTACTAATAATGGATGTTTCTTCTTCATCATTATCAGCTCCAACTATTGAGGCTGCTCAGATAGTTTCAAAGAAAAAACGGAACTTTCGGACCAATAATACGGGTCAAAACAACAAAACTACCAACCATCCTCATCTTAGCTCTTTATTGTTCAAAACATAACAATCTGCTGTTCACTTTATCAATTCACTTCTATCATTATTATTGAATTACTTAGCGGAAGAGGAAACTTTACGCAACAACGGAAAGTTCTCTACAATTTTATCATATTTTTTTCACAAGCAATGTTGAAGTTTTGCTTAACAACAATCATAGCTTTTAGAGTGGCTACGGTCATGCACGACTTCTCTTTTGTTGAAGTTCTTTACCGATAACCTCTTAAATCATCGTCAATTGGCCAAACAATACATTTTACTCGTCTTTTAATCCTTTAGGCAGTTTCTAGCACACACTGTTTTGCAATTCGGACCACTTTAGTAAAACCCATTTAAACATTTGAGTTTGACCAAGGTTACTCTTCCATTTTCCAATGTAGATTCCATACTTCACTTGTCAAGAAGTTGTTTCTCCTGATCTTAGGAACGTTGATCAAAACATCAAAATGCACAGTCACTTCGGTAGATGATACATTGTCACGCTCAACAAGGATGATGTATATTTGGAAAGTAACTGTAGTTGATCATTAGTGAAGAGTAATCACAGTTTTAAACAAGGATTTTCGAATAAATCACAATGCATAACAGGGCATTTTTTGGGTAATAAGAGCGCAACCCATCCAAGCAGCAATTTTGTTATGCAAATCAAACCTGCCATTTTTTTCATCCCTCATGTGTAGAGCCTTTTAACCACTGCGTCCATTATTTAGGAATATTGTGGTATGACCCATATTTAATTTGGTGCTAGTCAAATATGTATCCTGTCACAATTGAGTTGTGATGGACAATGGTTGATCCCAACTACGCACAACTTGTTTTATAAAGTTCATTACCCTGTTGGGATTACTTCACCAAACCTCCAAGGGCTCTAGAAACCCCATGAGAAACCCTTTACCAAATACCTCCAATCGTTGATAGGACAGCACTCCACAGTTGCAGAGTAAATGTTCGGCAGTTTCGTTTTCCGTTTGACAGAAACGACACTCGGAGGATTGGATTTTTTCAGTCTTACTTAGATGATATTTACTCGGGCAGTGGACAGTATAAATAGTTGAATAAACATAGATCCGCGGACACCGCTGATTAAAATGTTTCAAGCGTGTAAGTAGTAATTTTCAAAAGTGCAATGATTGAATATGACGTCATGCACTCCATTGATGTTGTTCAAATCGTGACGTCATGCTCGTTTGGATACAGATTTTGACAGTTCGTTTGGATACAACGGATTCATCATCACGGATCTATGTTCTTTCTACTATCTATAGTGGACAGTCATCAGACCAGTAATTACCCTGAGATCTCTTTCCTTTCGATTCAAAATGGACCAGACTTTTTTGTGCACTGGGATTTATGAACCTTTTGGCTTGCTTGGATGTATCCGTGGCATTCAAAATAGATTCTAGCGTGGACATTTCCCAAGTTTTTAGTTTCATCCATAGAGCACACTCAGGAACTCCACAAAAAGGTTCAGGGCCTACAAAGCTTGATGCCACACCCTGTCTAGTGAGAAAGCAACTGATGGAGTACTTTTAATTGCTCCTGTCATAGATATACAAGCAAGTCTTTGTAGTTTACTTAGCTTCTTTCAAAAAGTTACCTCAATTGTTTTGGGCCGCCAAACAAGTGAAGCATAAGTAATCTTAGACCGGACTATTGCAGCATAGATCCAGTGAATCATGTTAGGTCTAAGACCCCAGGTTTTTCCTAAGGCTTTGCTGCAGACCCAATGTTAATTCCAATTCAGTTTTTTGTCCAAAGTAACCCCAAGATGTTTAACTTCTTTCGAAAACTGAATTTGAACTCCATATAAAGGAGGTACAGTATGCATCCCTCATGATTTATTTTTAACCTTCTAGTAAAAGGCACGACTGCAGTTCAGTTTTTGAAGGGTTAACGTTTAATCCCTCCTCTCGGCACCATTTGAGGGTAACATTCAACGTAGATTGTACACAGAAAAAAATATTCTTGTAAAATTCAACGAGAAATCGTGCACATAAGAGAGACGAACCAGCCAAGGGCTGAAAGTCTCTCAAATAAAGACAAATCAATCAATCAATCGTGCTCATAAAGGGAATGCTAGAGTTAGTGCATATTTACATGAGATATCATGTAAAATTTCTCAATTTTGCTGACTAGCGAATGTAGCGCTGTTATGGTAGATTTGCATGTTTGATACACTTGCTTAGAGGCATTTCTACTAAGCTGGTAGACTTGATAAAGTCTTCCACTATTTTATCCATGGTCAGAACACAGGAAAGGCTTAAGGTCAGAAGGCTTTGGGTGTTGTTTTATCTCTTTTACCAGCTTTTGGAATAAAAACAACACGAACCTTACGCCATGCCTTAGGTATGAAAGCTTAAACGATACTGGCTCTAAATATTTCAGTTAAGAGCGAAACAATCGCTTTTTTTCCTTGTTGAAGTAACGCTGGAAAGATTTCAGCTGATTTGAAAGGCTGAAAAGAACTCAGTGCCCATTCGACCCTCGATGGCGTAAAGATTTCACAGGCTTTCAGATAGGCATTTGTCGAGCATACATGGTTTACCTTGTCTGAGTCCTGCTCTTCTGCCGAATAAAAGATCGATGTTTCAGAAGAATCGACAGTAAAACTGCCTTTTTCCTTTTCGAGGCTTCCAAGACCATTAGAATGGCCTTTTGAAAGGACTTTATGGAGTCTTGCCACTGCAGGAGCATTATTGATGTCTTCACACACCCGTCTCCAATCCTTACGTTTGGCTAGCCTCAGTTCCCTGTTATATTCTGTTAGGGTTTTTTTTTTGTAATGAACCCAATCAGAAGTAGCCTTTGCTCCATTGAATAATTTTCTAGATTATTTCATTATTTTTTCTAGCTTGTCATTCCACCTAGGGACATCCCTGTTGGATGATCTCTGTTGGGTAGGGCAGTTGCGATTGTTTGCTGAGATCATTTTGTCAATGATCTCATCAGAGGTGTTTTCTAGCTGTGGAACAGATATGATCTGCTCAATTTGCAATTTACAGTGAGTATTATTGAGCGATTCCACGAACAGGTGGAAAATTTTTCCAGTTTTTATTTTTTTGTATTTTTTTATTTGCATGAAACCTTGCATTCAAGTTTTTGGGTAACAAAAACGCCGTTTTGCATACTTGGTTCGCCATTTTGAATCTAGCCTTACTTATGAGAAGAGCCTATGAAAAATGCACATGATATCTTCAAAAAAATTGTATCTCGGAAACAGTTTGTCCGATCGGTTTGGTGTCTTCGGCGAAGTTTTAGACAATTGTTAGTGCTATATGGAGAAAATATGCACGGTAAAAAAATGTTTGGTTTTTGTGTTTTGAACTAAAATATATATATTCGCTTAAAAGTTACATGTCATTAATTTTTTAATTATCCCTATGTTATAGCTGACTGAAAATGCTATCGAGTAAACATTGAGTTGTTCTGGAGAAAAATAGGTTACAATGAAAAAAAAAATGTTTTAAAAAATTACGATTTTCAAAAAAAACTATTAAGAAAAGTCAAAAAAGTTTGTCGCCCTAATTTTATGAAAGTACATCAAATTTGCAAGCAAAAAGTACTGAGTGAAATTCTCTACCTTAAAAGTATTTTGAAAAACAAGTTACAAAATCCCACTATCAGGAACAATGATTTTTTATGTGTTCTGCTGAAAACGTGCTAACAAGTAGGGAATCGCGCCACTTGGGCGGTGGCTTCTATATTCGTCTGTTTCCACTATAACTCAGTCAAATTTGAACCAATTGACACAACTTTTGGAATGTGGTGAGATAGGTATAGTATCTACCCGTGTACAACATTTCAAGTCAATTGGTTCAAAATTGACTGCGTTATAGTGGAAAACAGACGAATACACTCAAACCTCCATTAAGGTAGGATCCATATTGGTAAAATCTATTTGGTCCCTCTATTTAGGTAACGTTACCTAAATAGAATTTGGTTGCGTTCAGAACAGTTGGAGTACTTAAGATTGATGACGTCATACCCGACATTAACCTATCATTCACTTGATTTTATTTTGGCCACCAAACCCAACATAGACCCAACAGTTGTTCGATGTTGGTCCAACAGTGGCCCAACATACGATAAAAATTTACCCGACTTTGACCCGACATTTAATAATTTTTCAGTCTGGCGGAATTTTTCTTCTTCAATAACAATATACCTACGACACCAAATCCACCTCGCTCCAACTCTCCAAACTCGTACCTGAAGGTTCAACGATACCTGAGCATTCAACTCTACCTATCTTCCAACAGTCTTTACCCAGCATTCTATACGCCTCCAGTTCCACAGCAGCCCTCGAGAGGGACCAGATCGAGCTCGCCCTCGGCCTCGTCTGGCAACGCTGCGTCGCTGCCTCCAAGGTTCTTCGCGTATACTGAGGAGACATCCGGTTGCTTCAGTGGCGGTCGCCGATACCGTACATTATTGTTGACAGAAAGTTTTGGGCGCAGTTTGACCATCACCACGATAGGTCCTGGCGTCGATAATGTCGGAGTAGTGCCGTCCGTCAATCAGAACGTGGTCGATTTGAGATTCTGTCTGCTACCACAGCAGGTGTAACGATACGGGAGACATGCTGGAAGAAGGTGCTACGTATGGCCATGTTCTTGGAGGCGACGAAATCGATAAGGCGTAGACTATTTTCGTTCATCAGCTGGTGAGCGTTAAACTGCCCAACCGTCGATCTGAATTCCTCCTCCTGGCCTACATGAGCGTTTAGGTCTCCCATGATGGTATTGCCGTCATGGCTTGGGCAGCGGTCGTACCCACGCATGTAGCTGAAGAATCGGCCCTTGATGCTCAACTTGCACTGCACATTCTTTCGTCGATCATCCACCAATCGATCATGCGCCTCTGCATGTCGCCCATCAACTATAAAAGTTGTTTCCAACTCACGTGTGTTGCCACAACTCTGGTAGACGGTATGATTATCTCTGAGCGTTCACACCGTTCGCACCATAGATCCTGTTCAACACACCTCTTGCAGCGCTACGATGCTGAACCCGCGGTCCATCAGTATATCGGCGATTATGCGGGTGCTCCCAATTAAGTTGAGAGATCTGCAGTTCCACGTACCGAGCTTCCAATCGCAAGTCCCTTTTTGTTGCTGTGGTCGTCGCCATTGGTGTCAGTTCACATTATTCTCTTGTTGATTTTTCGGTGCTAGTCTTTATACGGCTGGCTCGCAGGGCCTGACACCAACCCACTAATCCAGGGAACTGGTCTTACCTTCCCGGAAGCGCCAGGTTTCGCCGGGGGTGGTGTTTTTAATAGGCACCCAGGCGATAATATTTTACCTGAGCTCCCACACCTTCGTAATCAATAAATATTGAAGCTTCGAGCGAGCAGCAATAAGTGTTCATAATGATATGCTCTACTACTTTGATAAATTCATGTATTACCTTTTCTCCTATTAACAAACTATATCTAAAGTTATGAAGGATTGAAGCTTACTAAACGGCTATTGTAATTTGCAAATACATTGGGACAGTGGCGTAGCCAGAAATTGTCTCTGGGAGGGGTTTTCAATGGTAAATGATATTTTTTTGATTTGACATTTACATTTTGTAAACAATAAAGAGCAATTGTACTCATAGTTTTAAAATAGCGGCGCAGCCGAAAAATTTTTTCGTAGCAAAGCCCTTTATACTGAAAATTTGTTCCACAAATTTTGGCTCTGGGGGGGGGTTTAACCCTAAAACCCCCCCCGTGGCTACGCCAGTGCATTGGGAAGTAAACGAAGGTTAATTATTCTGGATGAAGCAGTTCTCAGCAATTAATTCATACTTGTACCGATATTGTTACACAACGTTTGTTGGAATACCCTCCGGATTAAGACCAAACAGATGATTTCTCATAATTAAATCTTTTGCTTGGTGTTGCATGTTCCCCTCCAGGCAGGCTCAAACAGTGCAAAATCGGTCATTACTGCACAGGTAACGGTTCAATACAGGACGCCACCGTTCGCCGTGTCGCAACAACCCACAACTCCGCACATATCGATCGATAATGTCCCACATATAAGCGGAATGACCGGCAAATAACATCAATCGTTTCGCCGGACAGCTATGTTATTGCCTACTAGTAAAACCAGTAAAACGGCGAAGACGCAAGTGCAAGTGCACCGGGTCGTTGGTTGTCGTCCTCTAACAGACGGTTCATAACGGAATCAAAGTGTTGACAGTGAATAAATTAGCATACACGAGAGTTCCCCATGTCGAGTGGCAGCAGCTTTATCGCTTTGGATCAATCGATAAGAGCCGGGACTGCAAGCGATGTTACGCAGCTTAGCTGCAGTGCTGGCTGGGTGCTAAATGATCGGCGTTTACTTGAAGCATCGTGGGAGTGATGCTGCGAGTTAGTGGCGAGCAGCTTTCTGGCTTGCTAAAATGGTTGTAATTGAATTTAATGTTGTGTTTATGATGTCAAGCCACCCACATGATGAGTTTCTCGATTGTTTAGCAGAGAGAGGGACTGAAAATCAAATCTAAGAGACAAATCGTATCGAAACGAGAGCAAGCGGATGGGCGAGTGGGTGAAAGGTGGCGGAAGAGTTTATGTATAAATTTTTGAAAGGACTTCACATGGATTTCCTCAACAAGAATATGCATCAAATATTCTATCAGAGATATCTCGGAAAAGCTTCATACAAAATATGAAAACTTTCTGAATATGCCGTGTTGATTCAACTGTCTCAATTGATGATTCTTAGATAATTCAATTAGAAATGTCTCTCAAGGGCTCCAAATATCATGCCTAGAAGTGTTAAAACATTCAACCCGGTGGCCAATTTAAACGTTATGATATAATTTTTGCTTAGATAGAAACGAAAATTATCTTTAAAGGACTATAAAAAACTCAATTATTAGTGACCAAACAATGTCAAGTACACTGTAGTCCAACTGAATAACGTTGAAAATCATACAGGATCCGCTTGTACACTACCCGCCATAAATATGGAATCGCATCGCCTAGTATTGCAACACCCCATTTGAATATTGCAGCACCCCCAGAAAGTTTGGCATCACCTGAAGACTTCATCACTTTCTGAACTGTATCTCAAAAACCGTATCCCCTGCATAGTTTAGACCTTCAGCAAAGTTGATCAGAAGACCTATGGCTATCAAATGGTAGTAAGTTTAGTGCGTAATTCCGCCGCTATGTGGCGCCAGTGTGCATTTAAAACGAAGTACTTTGACATGGTATATCTCATGATTCTGACCACCTAGAATGTTCGTGTCTTCAGTAATGTTGATCAAAAGGTCTGTGGCTATCAAATGGTGGTAATTTTAGTGCGTAATTTCGCCGCTATGTGGCGCTAGTGTGCATCATAATGAAGTACTTTGACATGGTTTATCTCAAGATTCTGACCACCTAGAATGTTCGTGTCTTCAGCAATGTTGATCAGAAGGTCTATGGCTATCAAATGGTGGTAAATTTAGTGCGTAATTCCGCCGCTTTGTGGCGCCAGTGTGCATTTTCAATGAAGTACTTTGACATGGTTTATCTCAAAATTCTGACCACCTAGAATGTTCGTGTCTTCATCAATGTTAATCAGAAGGGTTATGGCTATCAAATGGTGGTAAGTTTAATGCGTAATTCCGCCGCTATGTGGCGCTAGTGTGCATTTACAACGAAGTACTTTGACATGGTTTATCTCATGATTCTGACCACCTAGAATGTTCGTGTCTTCAGCAAAGGTTATCAGACGGTCTATAACTATCAAATGGTGAGAAGTTTAGTGCGTAATTCCGCCGCTAGGTGCGTTTAAAACGAAGTACTTTGACATGGTTTATCTCATAATGCTGACCACCTAGAATGTTCGTGTCTTCAGCAAAGTTAATCAGACGGTCTATGACTATCAAATGGTGATAAGTTTAGTGCGTAATTTCACCGCTATGTGGCACCAGTGTGCATTTACAACGAAGTACTTTGACAAGGTTCATCTCATGATTCTGACCATCCAGAATGTTCTTGTTTTCGGCAATGTTGATCAGACTGACTATGACTATCAAATGGTGGTAAATGTAGTGCGCAGTGAAGAAAATTGTCAGACAAAAGAGGCACAAAACAAGCAACAAAGAAGGCGCGACGATTACTCTTTATCCCTACTGGTAACAGATAATGACATGATCTCGAAATTTTTTGTTGCAGACAAAACGAAAGCTGAATGTGTTGCGTACTTTTCAACTCGTGTGTAATCAATTATTACTAACCCAAAGTCAAAACTGTTTGATGATAGAGCTTCACCAGAGTTGCAGTGTTTACCGACTCGAAGTTACCGTTCAAAAATCGCAATGCTGGGCTTAAAAATCTCTAAACTCGTGGTGTACGATGTTAATCCTATTATTTTCAAGTTGGGACAAACTTATGTCGCATTGGGTGGATTGTCGCAACAAATACAGGTTGCGACATTGTCATTATTGTTGCGCGATGGCTGAATTTTGATTCACTGGTAGTGCGTATTTCCGCCGCTATATGACGCCCGTGTGCATTCAAAACGAAGTACTTCGACATGGTTTATCTCATAATTCTGACCACCTAGAATGTTCGTGTCTTCGGCAAAGTTGATCAGACGGTCTCTGACTATCAAATGGTGGTAATTTTAGTGCGTAATTCCGTCGCTATGTGTCGCCAGTGTGCATTTAAAACGAAGTACTTTGACATGGTTTATCTCATGATTCTGATAGAGGCGAATGAACCCCTCTGGTTTAGAACCTCTATAATAAACGCAAAAAAAAAAATGATTCTGATCACCTAGGCCATACGCCGCAGTTTGTCACGCCGCCGGTTTTTATTTTTCGCGCCGGTGATCAGTGCACAAACAAAATTAATGTTGCATTTCTTCAAGGATTCTTCTTGAAATTCTTTCGGGGATTTCTCCTGATACGCTGTCGTGGATTTCTCTTAAAATTCCTTCGGGGTTTCCTCCTGGAATTTCTTCGATGATTCCTTTTAGAATTCTTACGGAGATTCCTCCTTGATTTCCTCCAGGAATTCCTCATAGAATTCCTCCAGGAGTCCTCCTGGAATTTCTTAGGGGATTTCTCCTAGAGTTTCTTCGGAGATTTCTTCTGAACTTCCTCTGGGGTTTCCTCTCCCCCCTGGGATTCCTGCAGGGATTGCTCCTGTAATTTCTTCAGGGATTTCTCTTGAAATTTCTTCAGGATATCCTCCTGGAATTCCGTCGAAGTATTCATTCTGGGCTTCCTTCAGGGATTCCTTCGGAGATTTCTCCTTGAATTCTTTCGGAGATTTCTTTTGGAATTCCTTCGGGGTCTCCTCCTAGAGTTCTTTTGGGGATTTCTCCTGGAATTATTTCGGGGATTGATCCTCGAGTTCTTTCGGTAATTCCTGCTGAATTTCCTTCAAGGATTCCTCTTGAAATTTCTTCGGGGATTCCTCCTCACATTCCGTTGGGGATTCCCCCTGGAATTTATTATTACTGTTGTGATTCCTCTTCGAATTTCTTCGGAGATTGCTCCAGAAATTTTTCATTGAATTCCTCCGGGGATTGCACCTAGAATCCCTTCGGGGTTTCCTACTGGAATTTCTTGGGGAATTTCTTCTGGAATTCATTCGGGGATTCCTCTTGGAATTCCTTCGGTGATTCCTCCTAGAATTCCCTCACGAATTTCTTCTGGAACTCTTTCAGAGGATATTTTTCGTTGATCCGTTATTGAAATCCTTTGGAGATTCTTACCCGAATTCCCTTGGAAGTTCCCACTGGAGTCCTGCTGGAATTTTTTTGTGGATAATTGCTGGAATTCCTTTGGGATTCACGCAGGATTATTTTCAGAATTTGCTCTTGAAATTCCCGCGGGGATTCCTCCTGAAATGCCTTTGGGGATTCCCCCTAAAATTCCTTCGAAGATTCCTTTTCAATTTTATCCACGGGTTCCTCATGAAATTTCTTCGAGGATTCCTCTAATTTTTTTTCGATGGTTCCTCCTAGAAGTCTTTTGAGGATTCCTTCACGAATTACTTTGAAAAATTCTATCTGGAATTTTTTTGGGGATTCCTTCTGGACTTCCTTCAGGGATTCCTTCTGAAATTCTTTCGGGGATTCCTCTTGATATTCCGTCGGGGATTCCTCCTAAAATTAACACGGGAACTTCTCCTGGAATAACTTTGAAGTTTCCTCTTGGAGTTCCTGTCCAGTGGTGATTCCTCTTTTATTTTTTTCGGAAATTCCTCCTGGAATTCCTTAGATTCCTCCTGGAATCTAAGGTCAGGGTTTCCTTCTTGAATTTATTCTGTGATTTCTCCAAGAATTCCTTCAGAAATTCTTTCTAGAATTCGTGGATTCTTCCTAGAGTTCCTTCGAGGATTCCTTCTTGAATTTCTTCAGGGATTCCTTCTGACTTCCTATGGAAATTCCTCTTGGGGGTTTCCTCTTAAAAAACCTTTGAGGATTCCGCTCGAAATTCCTTCGATGATTTCTTCCGAAGTTCTTTCGGTGGCTCCTCCTGGGATTTTTGCATAAATTTCTCCTGTAATTTCTTCGGAGATTCCTTCGAAGATTCTTTCTGGAATTCCTGCGAGAATTCCACTTAGAATTCCTTCGGGGATTCCTCCTAGAATTCTCTCAGGGATTTCTCCTGGAATTCCTCCAGAAATACCTCTAAGGTAATTTTCGTTGATTCCTCTTAGAATTTCTTTGGGGACTCTTTTGATGATGATGATGATTGTGTACCCACCATCAGCGCAAGGATTACCAATGGCTGCAGAGTCATACCGGAACGGAATGATCTACCTGATGGTTTGTTGTAGCAGGGTAAGCTAAATTCACTGGAGACCTTCGGAAAACAACATGATAATTGTTATCTCGTGACAAAGTCTGGCCACCCCACGAACATTTGCCCGGAAACCAGTTCATTTAACTTCCTTAGGCTACCCCTGCAAAATCCCCATATATGTCATGTTCAAATATAAAAAGTAATAATAAGGAACGAACTCACCGGGTAATCCTGACCAGCTATGTTTGGCTTTGGTCTCAGCATGCAACCGGTCCAACCATATTAAATATGCACTCGTTCACACCACTCGCTGATTCTCCGATCGTCCATCGAAGAGTCCGAAAAAAATACATAAGCGAGAATACCCGACGCACTGAAAAACAATCTCTTGGATACTAGCATTTCCGAACTCGGAATAACGACGAACACGAGCACAACGATGCGGGCAATAATGGTCTCTTGCCACCGAGCCATCGTCGATCGTTTACACAAAGTGCGAACAAAAAACACAAAGAAAAATACGAAAACGCGGGAACGACGAAATGCGGTAAGGGCGGTAAGTTTCAGCCTGCGCGCCCTGCTTGTCACTGACGAGTGACGACCGACGACCGTTCACTCTTCCATCAGTGTTCCACTCAAGTACGAACCTGAAACGATTTCTCCAGTTTCTTTCAAGATTCCTCCTGGAATTCCTTCTGAGATTCCTCCATGAAGAAACGAGATTCCTTCCCTCTGAATAAATGAAACAAAAATTGTAGCAAAATCTCTATTGTATTGCCTATTGCAACATGAACTACACTAAGGATGCGGGTATTGTCACAATAAGTCTAATCACTGGTCGCAGCAACGGATCTGAAGGACTTACAAAAGGTATTCATTCAATGGTCAAATTTTGGTCACGCAGATTCACGCCGCCGAAAGCTGCCACCGGCGTGTCGCCGCCGCCGCCGGCCAAAAATGCCCATCACGCTGCCGCCGAGCAAAATATAGTCAGCACACAGGTAGGTCTAGGTGGTCAGAATCATGAGATAAACCATTTCGAAGTACTTCGTTGTAAATGCACACTGGCGCCACATAGTGGCGGAATTACGCACTAAACTTATCACCATTTGATAGCCATAGACCGCCTGACAAACTTGGCTGAAAACACGAACTTTCTACGTGGTCAGAATCATGAGATAAACCATGTTAAAGTACTACATTGTAAATGCGCACTGGCGCCACCTAGCGGCGAAATTACGCACCAAACTTACCACCATTTGATAGCTATAGACCTTCTGATCAACACTGCTGAAGACAAGAACATTCTAGGTGGTCAGAATCATGAGATAAGCCATGTCAAAGTACTTCGTTGTAAATGCACACTAGCGCCACATAGCGGCGGAATTACGCACTAAAATTACCATAATTTGATAGCCATAGACCTTCTGATCAACATTGCTGAAGACACGAACATTCTAGGTGGTCAGAATCATGAGATAAACCCTGTCAAAGTACTTCGTTGTAAATACACACTAGCGCCACATAGCGGCAAAATGACGCACAAAAATTACCACCATTTGATAGCCACAGATCTTCTGATCAACATTGCTGAAGACACGAACATTCTAGGTGGTCAAAATCATGAGATAAACCATGTAAAAGTACTTCGTTGTAAATGCACACTAGCGCCAGATAGCGGCGGAATTACGTACCAAACATTTCACCATTTGAAGGTCATAAACCTGCTGAACAACTTTGCCGAAGGTCTAAACTTTGCAGAGCACACGGTTTTTGAGATATAGTTTAGTAAATCATAAGGTTTTCAGGTGATGCCAAACTTTTTGGGGTGCTGCAATATTCAATTGGGGTGTTGCAATACTAGAAGATGCGATTCCATATTTATGGCGGGTAGTGTATATGCTTTCAACAGAACGCTATAATTCATTTTTACAAAACCAAAATTGTCCCGACCTTCCATTACAACCCCAACTCCAATCAAAATCCCTTCTACATACGCAACTCGTTAAGCTCGTTCCGTTTCCACTGTTGTCCATACCTCACATATAACACAGCGTAACAAAAATTAACTTTTTGTCTGTCTCAAGAGCAAACTTATGTGTTTCCGAAGGATTTTGGGCCGCTGAATCCGAATCCGGGCTCAGATTTGCTCTAACACGTCACAATTTTGAGCTATACCTCAATTTATAGGGCAAAATATGCGATTTTGGGCTTTTTTGATTGAAAGCCATTAAGTAAGGAAATATTTTTTTTTAAGCAATCAAAAGGTTAATTGGTCAATTAACATCTAAATTATCAACTCATGCAAAACATTTCGTTTTACCAAATCGAATTTGATAGTTTTAAGCGATTTATGTTAGGTACGATGTTTCCCATACAAGTCAACATAAAATGCTTAAATCTATCAAATTTGATTATGTAAAACGAAATATTTTGCAAGTCGTTAATTAAGATGTTAATTGACCAATTAACCTTTTGATTGCTTAAAAAAAATATTTCCTTACTTAATGGCTTTCAATCAAAAAAGCCCAAAATCGCATATTTTGCCCTATAAATTGAGGTATAGCTCAAAATTGTGATGTGTTAGAGCAAATCTGAGCCTGGATTCGGATTCAGCGGCCCAAAATCTTTCGGAGACACATAAGTTTGCTCTTGAGACAAAAAAATGTTGCGCTGTGTAATTAGAGTTACCATCGAATAATGGTAATTTTCAATAAAATTTTCAAGTATTGGGTTATTCTTCCAACCAAATCCAACATCATCGACAAGCAACGTGGAAGAGTTATGGTTTCGAAAAGTTTCATCGCAACATATTCCAACTGTTAGGTCGGTTTATCTACGTTCAAAATCTAAACCACTGACTGTCAGCCGCCACCGCAGCAATGAATATTCATTTATGCCCTCGCACCACCGACGAACCGACGTGACAGTGGCGATCCAAAACTGCCCCCCCCCTAATTTAAGGCGAAACTGGATCCATTTCCTCACTTTTTGGTTTTTGATTTTTTATAAAATAACGAAACAATATTTCTAAAATCGGTTTTCGTGCACATGTAGAGTATGGATCAGGGTATCTCCTGATTTTTTTTTCGTGGTGGAAAATGTGTTTCGTTTTTGCAAAAACCATTTTTGAACAAAATTTTACAAAAAAATGGTTTCTGCAAAAATGGAAAACATTTTTCATATCAAAAAAATTCAGAAGATACCTTGATCCATACTCTACATGTGCACGAAAACCGATTTTGAAAATATTGCTTCGTTATTTAATAAAAAATCAAAAACCAAAAAAATGAGAAAATGCTTCCAGTTTCGCCTTAACGGTCGACCACCAAAGCGAGCGATCGCTTCTGTCAAATCAGCGCAGACGCGAACCGTTTCCTACATGAACACACGGGGGTTTGGTGTCGAGCTATCAAATCATCGCGAGCCGTTATAGAGGTGGCGATAGTGTTCGGCTATTTTTCATCATGGCGTCGCGGACAACAAATTTGAATTTATTTGTTCTAGCTGTCACGTCGGTTCGTCGGTGCTCGCACTACCATGCATTTGCATACCTCTATACTCTTCGTTTCAGGTGCTGGTGATATCGCCGCAAAACATCGACGACGACGTCTTGACGCTGCTGGCCGATTCGAAGGTACGGCACCTGTACCTGCTGCAGAACCGGTACACTCCGGCGGCTATCTCGATCAGCCCCGGCACGGTCAAAGGCTGGCGGATGGTACGCCGTGATAATCCAAATTTACGGGTCCATCTACGCGTCGAGTCAACAAGTGCCGGCGAAATTCTGCTCCAACCGGAAGCCCCCGTGCACAGTATGATTTATCAGTCGCCCAAAACAATGGTGAGTACCTCTAGTTTGTATGTTATAGTGCGCAGCCAGTTGCGTGAGGTTTTGTGACTAGATGGGACCTGATGGGACAGTGTTTCTGTAACTACGGGACACGATGATCGAAATATTCTCAAACCAGCAAACAATTTTATAAATAAGTACAAGCAGAGCGTAACCAATGAGAGTATATTACAGGTGAGGAAGAAGAAGAGATGGCTATGTATTAGTAAGCAAAGAAAAATGTAAACACAAATAGTGACGTCACTATTTGACACGCGTTCTTATGGGAGCTCGCTTTGCTTGTAGTAGTGACATGTTTTGCACCAGACACGGATCTCACGCACACGAAGCATCTTCTTCCCCACCTTTATTAGACTCTCATTGGAGCGTAACATCACCAATCGAATATTGACGGTTTTCCCCCTTATCGAACGCGACGATTTGAATCCGTCGCGGATGAAACCGTCGCCAGAGTCGTCGCAGCCAATCAGCAGGCGGGAGTCTGACGTTTCTCCGATCTCACTAACACAAACAGCAGCAGAGGTGGTGCTTGATTCGTTGCGATGATTCAGAAATGCCGACTGGAAGTTGGCAACGCGTTTTGTTTTGAAAGCAACATACAATAATAAATCAATAAGTCAATCAAGTAATGAAATGAATCCAAGATTGATAATAAATTAAGGAAAACTAGCATGGTTTTGACACCTAATGGTTCGTCTTTATAGGTGGCGAAGAGTGAATCAATCGCAGGTCTGTAAGTATTCTGACAGACTTACTCTCCATCAGACTTTCTCTCCATCATGCGTGATTACCATCGGCTTGACCTGTGGCCTGGTAAAATTTTGGCCAACTTCCTTTATTTCCTTGTTGAGGCAGCACCATTAGGCCGTGTCGATTTTTGTAAAATTGCGAATACACAATCCCGAATAGTCACAAATGGTTGCAAATGGTGCCAAATGAAGCCCTGCAAAATTTAAAAATTCTAAAAAATCGGTAAGCTAGTCCGCAATCGACTTGAAGTTTTATATGGGAATTTTAATGTTTCAGTATGGGGAAATCCAACTTTTCAAACTTTTGAAGAAAAAGGCACATTAAAGCAACTCTAAAAATCCGCTCCCCCCTGAAGATTTAGTGCATATATTAGGGAACATTTTGTTAGAAGACAACTTTTTAGTTGCACTTAAGATAAGGGCGTTATTAAATTTCGAAACAATGGACATTTTATTCGCATGATTTCTAATTTCTTTAATTGGCATCACTGCACGTTTTGCGTGTTGAAGAGGGTGGTAACAGCCATCTGCGGCGTCACCACCCGTCGCTGGATGGAGACGCAAGTACCTGATAAAAATGAGATAGTTATGATTTTAATTATTCTTGCGATATTGCTTTATAAAAACTTGGTATCTTCGGCAAAGTTGTTGGCATGGTCAAGAGATGTCCAGTGATGAACTAAATCATTGGCGAATCCATCGCTGGGCGGCGCTAGTGTGCATACAAACTGGATGCAAAAGTACAAAGGTATATGTGTGTATCTCAATAACGTGATAATTTAAGTAGGTGGTGTATTCGACAAATTTGTTGGCTGGACCACGGGCTATCCAGTGACGAGCACAATGCAGTCTAGACTCCTACTACACGGTTAGTTCGAGGGTGCAGTAGGAATCCGTGTTGTAGGAATCCCAGAGTTTATGGGATTTCACCTAATTGGGGGTGTGAGCGAATATATCAGGAGTATTACAAGATAGCACCATATTTTCTTTGGCAAAGTTGTAGTACTAGAATAGATCTACCACACAATGCGTACTGACATTCAATTAGTTGGCAATTTGGCCGATAGAGGCGCTATTTAGAAGTGGTTGCTTATGTTCACTCGCCAGCAGAAGCACTCATAAGTTATCGCTTGCGATATCTCAAGATCTACTTGATTTAGAACAATGCTGTCTTCGGCCAAGTTGTTCAATAGGTCAAGAACAATCTGGTGGTTAACCAATTAGTTTGTGATTTCGCCGCTAGGTGGTGCTAGTTGTCAAGTAAAGTTTCAAACTTCTCTAGCTCGCGATCCAGATCAGATAGAGAAATGCCGTCTTCGTCAGAGTTTTTCAGGAAGTAAAAACCTATCTGGTGATTCAACATTTAGTTGGTGATTTCACCGCTAGGTGGTGTTAGTTGTCAAGTAAAGTTTCAAACTTCTCTAGCTCACGATCCAGAGCAGATAGAAAAGTGTCGTCTTTAGCAAAGTTTTAAGGAATTCAAAACCTCAGTGGTGATTCATGGTTTCGCCGCTAGGTGACGCTAGTTTTTACGTAAAATTTTAAACTTCTCTAGCTCGCGATCCAGAGCAGATAGAAAAGTGTCGTCTTCGGCTAAGTTCTTCAGGAAGTCAAGAGCTATCTAATTAAATAACATTTAGTTCGTGATTTCACCGCTAGGGTGCGCTATTTGTCAAGTAAAAGTTTAAACTTCTCTGACTCGCTATTCAGAGCAGATAGAAAAGTATCGTCTTCGGCAAAGTTCTACAGAAAGTCAAGAGCTATTTAGTGAACTAACAATTAGTTTGTGATTTCGCCGCTAGGTGGCGCTAGTTGTCAAGTAAAGTTTCAAACTTTTTTATTTCGGAATCCATAGCAGATAGAAGAGGGTCGTCTTCGGCAAAGTTCTCCAGGAAGTCAAGAACAATTTTGTGATTCAACATTAAGTTTGTGATTTCGCCGCTAGGTGGCGCTCTTTGTCAAGTAAAATTTCAAACTTCTCTAGCTCGCGATCCAGAGCAGATAGAATAGGATCGTCTTCGGCAAAGTTCCCCAGGAAGTCAAGAACAATTTTGTGGTTCAACATTAAGTTGGTGATTTCGCCGCTAGGTGGCGCTCTTTGTCAAGTAAAGTTTCAAACTTCTCTAGCTCGCAATCCAGAGCAGATGGAAAAGTGTCGTCTTCGGTAAAGTTCTACAGGAAGTCAAGAGTCATCTTCTGATTCAAAATATAGATTGTGAATTTGCCGTTAGGTGGCGCCAATTGTCATGTCAAGTATTAAAACACTATCTCAGGATCTATAGCAGATAGAATAGTACTGTCTTCGGCAAAGTTCAACAGAAGCATTCTGGTGATAAAACAATAAATGGTGATTCAGCTGCTAGGTGATGCTAGGCTGCTCGGAATCCATAGCAGATAGAAAAGTGTTATCTTTGGCAATTTTCTTCAGAAAATATAGACTATATAACAACCTGGTGATTCAACAATTAGGAGGTAGTTCGCCGCTACGTGGCGGCAATTGGCAAATAGAATTTTGAACATCTGTGTCTTCGATCCAGACCAGGGTTGACAATCGTCGTTCTCTTCAATGCCGCGCAAAGAAAAAAAAAATCACATTATCCCGATAGAACAACATTGACGACTAGCTTTTTCATTGCTGGTAAAGGGTTCCACGATGAACCCGAGGATGAACCTCAATGATATGCTATTGTTGCACCACAATAGTTGTGCTGCTTAATAGTAATCCCAAGTAACACGCTTGTCACATAAGAGCGGAACAAAAACCTGCTGCTGTAACTTTTATGTGACAAGTGCGTTACTTGGGAAGGATTGACATTTCAGAGGTCCGATGTTTGATCCCAGATGCAAACTTTTTTGTACATATATTGAAATTCATATTTGTGTGTTACTGTGCGACAACATAGACTCCGTCCACAGACAAACAGACGTAGCACTCTTAACCTTTCAGGACGCGCGCCATCAAGCAACCGAAAATGCACCGCGTTCGCGCTGCATACGACGAGCGAGGTTTTTTGGTGGTGTTGTACTTTTTACAACAGCGCGCGTCCTGAAGGGTTAAACATGGCTTGGCACGTGCATTTAAAGATTTGATTTGATTTATTATGATTGTAGGCATTTGCCCATTATCTTAAACTATTACAACACATACATTCATTTCACGTCAATTAATCTAAAAACTACATCTAATTACATGTTTAATTTTTTCTTTGGACATTGCAACATTAAACTGATTTCGATTAGCATTATAAAATGACATTATGCGATACATGGGTTCATTCCTAGCGTAATTTTGAACTCTATTTGGAATTTGAAACAGACGTACTTGTCTTAAACCTGATCGTCCTTCATACAATGAGACCTGCCCTGCTAGGTATGGAGAAACGTATCTATCATCTATGACATCCTTCAAAAATAAAGCATCGGCCATTTTCCTACGAATTTCTAGCGAGTCTATACCAACAAGCATGCATAATGATTTGTAATTGGGTAAGGCGTCTCTCCAACCTAGGTTACGAAGAGCAAACCGGACAAACTTTTTTTGAACACTTTCGATTCTCGTTTTATGAGTTTCATAATATGGTTGCCAAACTACACTAGCATATTCAATGGTTGAACGAACTAATCCAATGTAAAGCGAGATGATAGTGTAAGGATCGTCGAAATCTTTCCCAAGACGCTTAATCAGTCCAAACATGGCGTTAGCTTTTGCAATAACTTTTTCTGTATGTTCGGTAAAAGTTAGTTCCGAATCAAGCTGCACACCCAAGTCATTCACGCAGAACGATCTATTAATAACATCGGCACCCATCTGATACTCAAAATGAATGGTATTAATTTTTCTGGAAAACGACACCACATTACATTTTGACACATTGATCTTGAGACCGAACTTTCTGCAAAAGCTGGAGAAAAGCTCAATATTCCGTTGCAAATTTTGACAATCCTTCAGACAGCTTACTGGGATGAAAATTTTAACATCATCTGCATAAATGAGAATATATACTCCATCAAGAAAGCTAGGCAACTCGTTCATAACAGTGATGAAAAGCAGGGGGCCCAAATGGCTACCTTGAGGCACTCCGGAATCAACCGAGAATGCCTTTGATCGCGATTGATGAAGCTTAACGTACTGCGTGCGATTTTCTAGATAAGTCTGCAGCCATCTGAGAATTGGTCCTTCAATGCCGTGCTTCCTTAGAACAGACAAAATGGCGCCAGTGTTCACCACGTCGAATGCCTTGGACATATCCGTGTATAATGTATCCACTTGCAGCCCATCCATCATCCACTGAGTGGTCCTCGAGACAAATTCAACCAGATTAGTAGTCGTAGAGCGTTTTTTCAGGAATCCATGCTGGCAAATTGATAATCTCGGTTCGATCCATGAGTAAAGTTGATCGTAGATGAGGCTTTCGAACATTTTCGGTATTGCAGACAATATGGAAATTCCTCGGTAATTTTCCACAGGCAGTTTGGAACCCTTTTTATGAATCGGGACAATGTGCGAAATTTTCCATAACATCGGAAAGTAGCCGCAACGTAAGGAAAAGCTGAACAATTCAAATAAGGGCAATGCAAAAGCTTCAGCGCACATTTTGATGCAAAGGTTGGGTATGCCATCAGGACCGCTACCTTTGGAGCCATCCAGCGTCTCGATTTTCTTGCGTACTTCATCCAGGGAGAGTGTAATATCTGGAATACGTTCATCACAAGGTGAAAACACGGGTATATCAATTTCACTACGCTCGGAGTAAACTGCGTTGAAATAGTCAGCAAATAGCTCTGCCGCCTGTCCAGCGCAATCAGCCTTCATTGATTTGTACGTCACGTTTACTGGCACACCAGAATCACGCCTTGTTTTGCCAACATAGTTCCAGAACAATTTTGGATTAGACTGGATATTTAACTGCAACTCGTTCATGTATGCTTCATACTGCGATCGTTGTTTAGTTTTAAACTCTCTCCGCGCTTGCTTATACACATCTTCGTCTTCATCTGATCTGCTGCGTCTGAATTTATTGTACAACCTTTTCTTGGTTTTTAAAAGTCGTATAGTATCAGCATCGAACCATTCGGGGAAAGTTGGGCTACCCACTCGTCTAACAATTACACGACAGTGCCGAGAAAACACCTCGTAAACGGTGGCATAGAAGGCTAGTACATTGAAGTCGACAGCATTGTTAACATAATATGCATTGTTGTCCAATACATCAAACATTTCAAAACTTCGCAGAAAGCTTACCATTGAATCGATGATAGGATTCAGTCTCGATGCATCAAAGGTTACGGATTCAATGAAAACATCGTTCCAATTGACGGTTACCAACTCTTGCACAATAGCCGCGTGATCACATTGTTGTAGGTCTAGTTTAACACGTGTTGGTTGGTCTTGCAGCGTAGTCTCGTTGGAATCGTAGGTGATTTTATTGTAGTTCACGGTGAGTGACATAGCGTTGTGGTGCATTTCATTCTGAATCAAAGGCTCGCACAGATCCATTTGGCAGCATTGATCGTCGTTGGTAAATGCAAGATCGAGAAAGCGATTGTTTTGATTTGGTAAACCACACACTTGAACCAGTCCACACGCAGTCAGTTCATCTACAATAATGGATTCCTCCGGTGTGCGGACTTGCAGAGGTAGGAGTTGCAGATCGTCTTCGTTTTCACGGTACCAAATAGTGTTTTTCAGATTGAAATCTCCAATAACCACGAATTTGGTTTCAGGGTTCGTTGAATCCACCATCCTGCGCACGCTATCACAATGCGATGTATATCGAGCCAGACTCGCATCAATTCAAATTTCATTTAATTTCCACTATCCTTCCACCAGAGGCGCTAGTGTTCGATCGTTTTGACGTTTGCCAGTGTACACGTTGCTGAATCATGCAATCGACAGTATCTCGAGCGGTTCTTCGAACAGGTGGCTGTGTGATCATGGAAAATATACCGGGCAAAAGTTTTTGATGAATTTCCTCCAAAAGTTACGTCTGTTTGTCTGTGCTTCGTTGCTTAGCGCACTTGAGCGAAGAGCGAAACAAAACGACAAAAGATTTCATTTTTCTTAAAAATGCAAGCCCTTCATGCAACTAATTGTTGAATCACCAGATTGCTCTTGACTTCCTGAAGAACTTTACCCAAGACGACCCTCTTCTATCTGCTCTGGATCCCAAGATAGAGAAGTTTGAAGCTTTACTTGACAACTAGCGCCATCTAGCGGCGTAATCAATAACTAATTATTAATTCACTAGATAGCTCTTGATTTAATGAAGAACTTTGGCGAAGACCACACTTTTCTATCTGCGCTGGATCGCGAGATAGCGGAGTTTGAAACTTTACATGACAACTAGTGCCACCTAGCGGCGAAACCACCACCTAACAGCGAAATCACCAACTTAATGTTGAATCACCAGATAGCTCTTGACTTTCAAAAGCACTTTGCCGAAGATGAAACTTTTCGATCTACTTTGGATCCCGAGATAGCGGAGTTTGAAAATTTACATGACAACTAGTACCACCTAGCGGCGAAATCACCAACTAATTGTTACATCACAAGATTGTTCGTGACTTCCTAAAGAACTTAGCCGAAGACGATACTTTTCTATCTGCTCTGGATCGCGAGCTAAAGAAGTTTGAAATTTTGCTTAACAACTAGTGGCACCTAGCGGCGAAATCACCAACTAAATGTTGAATCACCAGATAGGTTTTTACTTCCTGAAAGACTCTGACGAAGACGGCACTTTTCTATCTGATCTGGATCGCGAGCTATAGAAGTTTGAAACTTTACTTGACAACTAGCGTCACCTAGCGGTGAAATTACAAACTAAATGCTAAGTCATTAGATAGCTCTTGACTTCCTGAAGAACTTAGCCGAAGACGATACTTTTCTATTTGCTCTGGATCACGAGCTAAAGAAGTCTGAAATTTTACTTAACAACTAGTGACACCTAGCGGCGAAATCACCAACTAAATGTTTAATCACCAGATAGGTTTTTACTTCCTGAAAAACTCTGACGAAGACGACACTTTTCTATCTGATCTGGATCGCGAGCTAGAGAAGTTTGAAACTTTACTTGACAACTAGCACCACCTAGCGGCGAAATCACAAACTAATTGGTTAACCACCAGATTGTTCTTGACCTATTGAACAACTTTGCCGAAGACAGCATTGTTCTAAATCAAGTAGATCTTGAGATATCGCAAGCGATAACTTATGAGTGCTTCTGCTGGCGAGTGAACATAAGCAACCACTTCTAAATAGCGCCTCTATCGGCCAAATTGCCAACTAATTGAATGTTAGTACGCATTGTGTGGTAGATCTATTCTAGTACTACAACTTTGCCAAAGAAAATATGGTGCTATCTTGTAATACTCCTGATATATTCGCTCACACCCCCAATTAGGTGAAATCCCATAAGCTCTGGGATTCCTACAACACGGATTCCTACTGCACCCCCGAACTAACCGTGTAGTAGGAGTCTAGACTGCATTGTGCTCGTCACTGGATAGCCCGTGGTCCAGCCAACAAATTTGTCGAATACACCACCTACTTAAATTATCACGTTATTGAGATACACACATATACGTTTGTACTTTTGCATCCAGTTTGTATGCACACTAGCGCCGCCCAGCGATGGATTCGCCAAGGGACTGTCCATTAATTACGTAAGGATTATTGGGGGGAGGGGGGGTTTGAAAAATCTTACGAGTCATACAACAATATTCAGGGTTTCATACAAAAAATCTTACAAGGGGGGGTGGGAGTGTCGAAAAATCGGGAAAATTGCCTTACGTAATAAATGGACAGCCCCCAATGATTAAGTTCATCACTGGACATCTCTTGACCATGCCAACAACTTTGCCGAAGATACCAAGTTTTTATAAAGCAATATCGCAAGAATAATTAAAATCATAACTATCTCATTTTTATCAGGTACTTGCGTCTCCATCCAGCGACGGGTGGTGACGCCGCAGATGGCTGTTACCACCCTCTTCAACACGCAAAACGTGCAGTGATGCCAATTAAAGAAATTAGAAATCATGCGAATAAAATGTCCATTGTTTCGAAATTTAATAACGCCCTTATCTTAAGTGCAACTAAAAAGTTGTCTTCTAACAAAATGTTCCCTAATATATGCACTAAATCTTCAGGGGGGAGCGGATTTTTAGAGTTGCTTTAATGTGCCTTTTTCTTCAAAAGTTTGAAAAGTTGGATTTCCCCATACTGAAACATTAAAATTCCCATGTAAAACTTCAAGTCGATTGCGGACTAGCTCACCGATTTTTTAGAATTTTTAAATTTTGCAGGGCTTCATTTGGGTCCATTTGCAACCATTTGTGACTATTCGGGATTGTGTATTCGCAATTTTGCAAAAATCGACACGGCCTACTGCACCATCATGAGCCTCTGTGAGGCCAACATGCACGAATTATATACCGCAGGCATCAATTGATGAAGACCTGCAGCCGTTGAGCGTTTTCCACTGATACATACCAAGTTTCACTGGCGTACAGCAGCACAGATTTCACGTTCGAGTTGATAATTCGGATTTTGGTGCGTCGACTAATCTGGTTGTTTTTCCATGCATTTCTTAAACTCACAAAGGCAGCCCTCGCGAGGGATCGTAGTGTGTGGCGGCCGAGTACGGACCCAAAAATTTTCACCCCCGTATTTTCTTGCGCCTGTCATATTTTTTTTCGGAAAAGAGTTTCCAGTGAATAGTGGGAAGTGTTCTGGATGGACTTTTTGAGTGAAATACGCGAGTGATGTGAGCGGAGCAGATTTATTGGCGGAGTCAAGCATGCAGCATAAATCTGGTGAGAGGGTTCTAATGATTTGATTAGTTTTTTGTTCATATCTGTACCATTAAGGGTCTGTTCCAATTGGCGAATTGAAATTAATTTTCACTTGAATTTGACAGGTCGACACTTAAACTTGACAGTTCTCCTAATGAAATAATTATCGAACTGTCAAATTTAAGTGAAGATTGGTTTTGGTTTTTCAATTGAAACAGACCCTTAGAATTTATAAATTTATTTTTTTTGATCATATCCCGCTCTTTTTAAGTTATAAGGTTTTTTCTTGTGATCAGTTACCATCATTATATGTTTATCCAAACGAGAGTCAGCAGGACATTTATTTTTTTTTAACAATTTTTGCTTATGATCAAACGTGTTATCTTCAACGTGATTGCTGCTAGCTACTTGCACGGTTTTCTAACTTATTCCATCCATATTTTGCTCATTTCCTAAGTGACCTCTCAAGCACTGTACATCGTTTGTTCCTAGGTTTGTTCACATTTTTTCGACGATGTTCCCCTGTAAGTTCATGTATTTTGAAACAAACTGTCGGGATCGCATAAACTCCTATACAAATGCAGAGAAGTTAGACTGACGAACATGATGTAGTCTTCAAAAAGAACTAGTCACCAATAATTTTGAAATACCAGTATTTTCTTACTGCGTCCATACTTTCTGGGGAGGTCTTTTATATAATTATCAATTAATTAAAGCGACCGTTTTTAACATATTAAGCTACAAATTAACGCATAACTTAATCATACTGAATTCCTGATCATTCCTGTACCAAAATCCCATTTCCTTTCTATTTTCGAGGGCGTCGGTGAGTCGCTGGCACCTCGATGGATAGTTATCCCTTCCTTACTATCCTTTCCCATCCACATAACGTGTTTCTTATCGTTTCAGAGACCGATCAATGGTGGTTAAGCCTAGGCTTGTTAGCCAGGACACAGTGTAAATACCTGTGCCCCATCCCAGAATCAAAAAGGCCCATGGGTGACAAAATTTCTTAGCTATGTCACTCCCAACGTTGGTGTTGAAATATAATAAATCACTTTCACTCACTCAAACACATCTTCATGATTTACTCAAATACACTTACACAATCTGAATCTTGTCGCATCACTCGCTTATAGTGATTCCCACATCACCCCATTCCAAATATCCAACTCCTTGACACCTATGGGAGTGTCGGTGAGTCGCTGACCTCTTGTAAAGTAGGTGTCATATCATCACATCCTTTCCTATCCTCGTAACGGAGAAGATGGGCGTGGCCGGCAATGGAAGTTCTCATGTCTTTTTTACTTCAACCTCTGGTTGGATAGCTGTTCCTTCCCAAATAGCATTCCATAAGCAATTAGAATAGGAGTATGAGAGTTTTAACACATGACAACTTTCAGTATGCAATCTACGAATTACTCCGTCACCACGCAACGCAACGCAACGCAACGCAACGCATTTCTTAAACTCGCAAAGGCAGCCCTCGCCTTCATGAGCCGTGTATCTTTGTCGATCTTGATGCCACCATCAGCTGCCATTTGGCAACCATCATATTGGAAGCTTTCAACATTCTCCACTGCTTGCCCAGCTACCGTAAAGCTGGAAAAGTTGACTGTGTTTACATCCAACGATTTGGCTTTGTTGACGTTGATGGAAAGACCTGCCGCCGAAGAGCGATTGGCAAGATCATCGAGCTTGCTCTGCATATCAGAGCGCCGTTGAGTTAGGAAAGCAACGTCATCTGCCATTTCGAAGTCATTAAGGTGCCCGTGGTAATGGGCTGCCAATGCAACCCGCGATTTGGTTTACGATCAATCGCACCTACCAAAATCTCGTCGTTCACGATGAGGAACAGTAGCGGTGATAGTATACATCCTTGCCTCACTCTAGCAACGACCCGGATGGGATCAAACCAAACACCGTTGTGTAGTACTCTGCACGAAAATGTCCTGTACTGTGCTTCAATGAGGCCGATAATTTCTCAAGGACACCCTTGCGCCTAAGGGCTCCCCACATGTGTTCCTGATTGAGAAGGTCGAAAACTTTTTCGTCATCAATTAATACCAGGTAGAGAGATTCTTGGAATTCGTTGATTTGCTCCAAGATGATACGGATCGTAACAATATGGTCCACACAGGATCGTTTGGTACAGAATCCTGCTTGCTGACGCCGGAGAGTTTGTGTCAATCTTCTCCTGTATTCGTTTAAGGATCACTTTGCAGGTGTCATCTGTGATCCACTGCTTTCTCTGGGTGCTTAACTCACTTAAATTCTCGTGTTCAGTATCATACAGGCATATCTACAATGATCGATTTCTCTTCATCGATTTTCTCTTCGGATTGTTCCGGAAAATACGACCAGTGTTCGGATGATCTCTCGGTGTATTTTGGTAAATGATAATTAGGACTAGCTTCTAAAACCCGTAGAGAAAATCGATGAAGAGAAATCGATCATTGTAGATACGCCCGTATGATACTAAGCGCGAAAATTATTCTCGCCGGTAGCGATGAAGGCGTACTTGATGGCGCTCCATTGATCTTCTACGCTTCTACATTCCGTAAAATCCGCAGCACGGTCCTCCAGCTCCTCGACGATAGACCTTCTCACCACAGTGTCTTCCAGATGGCGTGTGTTGAATCGGCGACCGATTTTCTCCTCCTGTCGAAGGATACTCGCAATGCGCAACTGGATCTCAATGATTAAGAAATGATGGTCGAACGCAATATTGGCGCTACGTTTGTTCCGTACATCAAGAAGGATCCGTCACCATTTCCGGCTGATGCAGATGTAGTCGATTTGATGTTCCGTGACGCCATCACAGGAAACGAATATCACTTTGTAAACTGCTCGATAGGGAAAGAGCGATCCCTCAATCATAATGTCATTGTTGCCACAAAACTCTGCAAACAGCTCACCATTCTCGCTCATTTCTTCGAGACCATGGCGTCCAATGACGTGCTCATAGTCCGAGTTGTCGGAATCAATCTTTACATTAGAGTCGCCCATGAGGATCTTCATATCACCTTTCGGAGTCTTATCCAGAGATGTCCATATCCTCAGTGTAGAAAAGATAAATAGAAAATACACCACTCACGCTGTGCATCTCAACAGGAGCCCGTCTCTTATATGGCCGGGGTTCTGCTAAACCGAACTAAGCGCCAAAAAGATAATTCCGATATAATTAAGCTTAAAGTTCAACCACTCACAAATAAACAACGGAGGAGATTATTTGAGGGCTGCAAAACGGTGAGTCGATAAGGAGAGCGTCCAACATAGCTCTGGCCCTCACAAGTTCCTACCTCATGCTTCCACGGGTCAAACGATGACAAAGACCGCCAGCTAGGAGTTGTGTGCTTAGCTGGTAGTGCAGCCTGGGCGCTGTTGTCCTTCTGACTTCAGCTAGATTGAGGAGGTACGATCCGAGCGTCTGTTCACCAAGGAGGTGCGGCTCAAACAGCGTCTGTTCTGGCATCCAGCGGCTGAGTTTGAAATGCTTCTCCACTGGAAGCTATACCTAAGGTGGCAGCCCCATCACATTGGATAGGGAACCCTAGTTGAGAACAACATCAGATGTAAACATCGGCATAAAATAGGACCGAAGTAAACACGAAGTAACGTTTAAGATTGACAGTTCGTTGAAACTCTGAAAATCCGCTCATTTCATGAAAGAAACGAATTGCTTAAAAAGGAACTTTCGAACGAAGTAGATGACAACAACTGGAGTTGCACTAACTGCCTTGTCACGAAATGGATCCAGCGAATGAACTGTCCAAAGACAGCTTTGGCCAATGACCATTTTGTATGGACAAAAAGAAATTTTTGTATGGATCAATCACCACGCGGGGGTGGGGGGGGGGGGGGTTGTTGAAAAGTCCCAAAAAAATGACCACGTGGTTTATGGACAGCCCCTTAGAGCGGTGGAGTGATTCACGATGGGCCGCTGTCAGGGAGTTCGGATTCTGCAGGACTTAGTGATGGTCAAACTGCGCCTAAAATTTTCCGTCATCTACAATGTACGGTACCGGCGACCGCCACGATACAACCTAGATCGACTGAGGCAACCGCGTGTCACCCCAGCATACGGGCAGAATCGTTGCCAGATGAAAGCAATTTTGATGTGACACTTTTAGAGCAGTAAAAGCATCCATCAACGACGCTTCCGAGAACACCATCGAGTACGTGAAACGGAGTCGACGGTTCGACGAGAAGTGCAGCGCGAATCAGGAGGAGAAGAACGTAGTGCGGGCGTTAATGCTGCAGCAAGGAACCGGACAGAACGTCTGACATTGCAAACAGAAACGGAAACAGCCGACCCGGCTTTTTCGAGAGAACAAAAAACGACGCCAGGGCGTGACATAGGATGGGCAGTGGCAGCCACGAACCGAATAATGTGGCGTACTATTGTTGATTATGTTTTATCTTTAATGTGATGCTGAACAAAATAATGTGTGTATGTGGGTCGGTATGGAAGGATAGACTACTGCTGGTGGATTTGCGATAGGCATGATGATAGTAAGAAGGAAATAGTGCTACAATAGGCTACAATAAACATTTTCGCGAATTGAGAACCGCTGTAATTCAACGGCACAAACCCTTCTCATAAGCTTCACGCTCCGCTTTTAGAGCTCTACATTTTTCGAGTGTCTGCGATGTATCCGTGACCTGAGCAGAAGTGTGCAACACAATGCGACCGATAATTGTCACCTTGAACACTGACTCTGGCTAGGAGTGCGTAACTTTAATTGCGCGCATTCACCACCCAAAAAACCACAGTATCTCTGACTCTTCCATCCCGGTTTCACCAAATCTGTCTCGGTCGTGGTTTCTGTATAGGGGCTGTTCATAAACCACGTAGACTAAAATTTGACCATCTCAGACCCCCCTCCCCCCTCGTAGACTTTTGTTCATACAAAAATTTTAAAATTAGTATGGAGCGTAGACTTTGGCCAAACCCCCCCTCCCCCCAAAAAGTCTACGTGGCTTATGAACGGCCCCATAACGCTCATCATGGTTTCCCCAGTGTGCAATTTGCCCATTGCTGTCGATTAACACATATGAGTTGAGAGCCTGGATGTATTTCAGATTTTCACCGAGGGGTAAATGCGCAGCATAAGTAAACAGTAGGTAGTAGCTTCGCTTTCCACTCCGCACCGAACTTATGAAAACGAGTCAAAATGCGCTGGAACTTGCCGCTGTGCTTTTCACTCACTGACTGCACGATGAAAATGGCGCTGCTCGAGAACGTCGGATTGTATGGAGGTGGCGTGGTGGTGCGATGGTGATGGCAGGGTGTTAATTAAGTTTGGAGATAGTTTGTTTATTATTCTTATTCATATGCATAATGGGGGGTTGGCTTTCGGGCGAATCCACACAAATGAATTGGGAACGAAAGGATCTATGGCTGGAACCTGGAGAGATTCAAACCGGCGGCGCGCGCGGAGTAGGGAGTAAGTTGGATGAAAGCCATATCTGTTCCGGTGCGGTGTTTTCCTGTATTTTAATGCTGTTGGCTTGTTGCATCGTCGGGTAGTGGGTTGTCGTTAGGGTGGATCAACAGCTTCTTGTTTAAGCTGCTGTTAGTCATTTGAAGCTTGACTGCGTGGTAAAGAGTTACCGGATGCACGCGCGACACTGTGTTCGCAAAACTGGTAAATTTACAACACACCAAGCTTCCTAGTTATCTTTTATGAAATCATCGGATATCACTTTGCATGGGAAACCCATTTCAAGCTCCTCGATGATACATGTCTATTTCATATCCTAACAGGATGATTGCTTCATTGTATATGGTCTAAGTAAAATACTCAAACCCCATGAATCGAAAGAATGGTTTAAAATAAGCCCGTTTTTTGATCCACTCTAATCGAAGGCATGGCATAGCGTGGCACGCTGCCCACGGCCACCGACGATGAGACTGTTTTTCAACAATTCAACTCTCGGTGTTGCTCTGTTTTCATTTTCAGATTACTTCGGATAAGCTGCTCGCTGCAGTTGATGCTTACAAATTTACGCTGGCCGTGTACGGGCACGAGACGCTGCCAGATTTTAGCAGTCCCGTCGACTTTCAGGATCGGATCGATAGCTTGCTGGTGCTGATGGCTAGGTCGTGCCCAGAGTTGAGTGTGCTGGTAAGTTTTGTAATAAATTACTGGGCGTAAACATTGCCATGGAAATTAAATCTGTTTGAGCTAAGTTAATTCAAGTTTAAAACTCATCACAAACTACGTGTTATTCCAGATGATCCGCGAACGAATCTCAACGGCTACTCTTTTGCTGATTGCCCGTACGGCACAGAACCTTCGTCAGCTGTACGTCCGTCGGAATCAGCTTGTGGAGGAATGCGATTGGCCCCAGAATCCCGAATGGACCGATGAATTCTTCCAGTGGCTTATATCGGCATCTCAAACCATCGAATCCACCGAGAAGGAAATTTCTCAAATTCTGCAAACCGACTGGAAATCCCTCAGTGATGAAAATTTTCAGAAAACCTCCCTCATCAAGCACGTGGATTATTGAATTAAATTTACCTCAATTCTCGCAAAAAAAAAATAAGAATGCTTCAAAGAAAATCCTCAAATAAAAACGGAACAATAAAGATGAAGTACCATCCGCCCACTCAAGAGCAGCCCCGGGGTGGTCTCATAATTAAGTGAAGATAATCGAACAATTATTCCACATCTACGGTGTCCACTATATCCACTTGCAGCAGCACAATGATGATGAAGCGAAGAACCACCCAGGAGTAACGGGCATCCAAACCACAAAGTGAGGCACACAATTCCCTCTCCCCATTACACTGTTGTAGGTACAATGCCATGGGTTTCCACTTTCCAGGAATTTCTTGAATCGTTATTATCAGCAATCATAATAGTAATGGCGGAGGAGTCCTTCGGACTGGTTTTTCTCATGGTGGCGCTGGTTCCCCATTGTATCATTTGGTGTGGTTCGGTTTTGCTCTTGGAGTCAAGTTTACTAGGTTGGTAGCATGCAATGAAGGACGATGGGAGAGAAAGCTTTGCTGGAAGATACGTACCTAAACGTAAGCTGGAGAAACCCACCGGGCGGCTGTACTTATTTTATTAAACCAGAGAATGTGGGGTTTCTCCGGCATTGTTTCGCACAAGATGAAATATTTTAGGTACACGGGCATGTAGGGTGTTGGAAAAGATGGATGTCAGTAGCTGTTGTGAGAAGAAGAGAGGATTTCATTTGTTGGCAATGATGGTCAATGATAATTGAAACAAAATAGCTGGAATAGTTTTCTTACCGTTAATGGCGATTGAATGATAGATTGCTATGAGAAGAAGCAACATGAACTTGTCCATGAAACTCTGTAGGACGACGTAGTTGATACTTGTCTTACTCAATGATGTGGGTTGAACTTTATCAAAAGTGCTGAATCATGCCTTACCCATGTGTTAATAAACTTCGAGCAAGTTCAGCCTACTTTATTGAATAGGACTTTTGTGTAGCAATGTCAATGACGTATGGCTTTTTGAAGATGACTTAAGTGCAAAGTCTTCAGTATGTAACCAGTGGTGTGTTGAAGTGTCCAAGATTTGTGAGATTTTCGTGATTTTGTGTTTCGTTGTATTGCTATGTCAAACCAAGGAAGTCCTTAAATATCTAAACATGGACACTACCCAACACCCACTGTGAGGTAATTAGTTCCGCTACTCAACACCAGGCGTCGCAGAAGGATATGTTGGGCGGCCATTGTGGGTGGTGTAAAGGGGGCCATGATGGGGCGAAATATAATGGGGGGATTACAGGACGGTCGAATGTCAGGATCGTGATCCACCATTGCTGATTCAGCAATTACCTTGCAACTTTCGCGAAAGCAAGACGTGAGCTAGCAAAATTAAAAGCCAATCTACAAAACCAGAAAATTTAAGACTTAGGTCTGTAAAGAGGAGTGTATAGTGGAAGTAGTGGAGTAATAATATAATCCAGGACCCCTAGGGCTTAGGCAGCATCCATTTATTACGTAACGCTAAAATCGACATTTTTTGACCCCCCCTCCCCCCTCCGTAACGCTTTTTTGTATGGAAATCCTAAATTTTTTGTATGGGCCGTAACGCTTGGCCATACTCCCCCCCTCCCCCTAGAGCGTTACGTAATTTGTGGATGGCGCCTTACCTGTGAGTTGCCCTGTACTACAGTTTTAAAAGCCTAGTACTTACCTGTGATATAGTTTAAAACTTGTACTTACCTGTGATAGTGCTACCTGACCAAGTTTGGAGGATTGTCGGAAGCACACCTCAACCCCGTTAGAACAATCCGTGGTCCGGAGTTTGACCCAACCGTCAAGAACGGCCCTCCGTCGACCTGATAGACCGCCGTTGGTAAATTAGCCGCCTTCTAATCGGACAATACAGGCGCGGCCATTTTGGAGACGTGTTCTGAAGTTCACGCGACACGCCAGAAACCGCGACTAGGACATCGAACGGCCGCCCAACTCACCGGAAGGCCAGAAGCAGAGAACACCGAGAAGAGACGGAAGAGAAGGTGTAGTAGCGGAGCAAGAAGAAGGGGCCTCGCCAAAAGTGAAGAAGAAGCAAGAAAAAGGTAGGAGATAGATTGTAAGAAAGAGGGAAACAAGAGCAATCAATAAAGGTACCTAGTTTGTGTGTGTAAAAACAAGAATAAAGTGGGTTTGTGTCTAAGCAAAGTGTTTAAGTGTTTCCTTGGCCGCGATAGTCAAGCGCGCACGCCAACCCTGAGGCAGTTGAAGGTGGGGGGTCTCACCAGTGCTGGGCAGGGATCGCCCACTAGTTACAAGTATACCAATCCATGTGGTCAATTAAATTTTTTCAATCAACTCAACGTACAGATGTACAGATAAATACAATATTAGTGAAATTACGAAAAAAATAAATCCACAGCTCAAATGAGATATGAACTCACGACTCTTATACGCGTCGGCAATAACTATTGAACGCGCTTCTTACATACAGAGTCACCACTGCACAGTAGCGAATCCCCCTTCTCTTACGCTGGAGCGCTAGCTCGGCCGATCTACGGTCGATCTTCCCTTCCGGAAGCCGAACTGGCTGCTCGAGAGACCATTTACACCCTCAGTGTACCTCAACATTCTATTGAGGATGATCTTTTCGAGCACCTTCCCCGCTGTGTCGATCAAGCATATTGGTCTATAAGCCGACGGTTCTCCGGTTGGCTTCCCCGCCTTCGGCAATGGAACCAAGCTCTGCCTCTTCCAAACTTCTGGGAAAACTCCCTCGAACAGGCATTTCTGCGTAGCAGACCAGAGCACCTCGTCACCGTCTAAACCCAGTAGGTTTCGCTCACGGCGGAGTGCCTCCCTAAATACCCATTCGTCGAAGTATGATGTTCCACCTTCGAGGGCTTGGCCTTGGCCTAGCCGCCACTTCCTCTACCCGCTGCCTGCTGTCGTTGTAGTCGATACTGTAACGACCCGTAAGAACCAGTCTTAGTGAGAAAAACCAGTGCCGGGACTCTCGGTGCGTACAATACTGTTGCGAACCGCCAGGCGATCGCTGTGAGTGTAGCTACCGTCTACTGTCCAGTTCGAACTACTTGTTAGGCCAGGCCAGGCCAGTGATGTCAATAATCGACATCGCACCGTTCCGAGTAAAGGTATACTCTTGATATCGACAGCACGGTCGTCATACAGTCCAGTATCTGCGTGAACTGTTCGATCGACCACCGTGGAAGCGCATAACACCAGAAGAAGACTCCGTTTAATTTGGTGACAACGAAGCCTTCATAGGTAGTAGACACCAACTCCTGGACGGGTATTTACACGTCGTCCATATATAGCCACCATTTTTCTGGACCCATGGCGATATCCGTCTTCCTCACAGAAACCGCCTGACAATACAGTTTTTGAGCTGCGTCATACAGTGATAGACATTCGTTTAGCCGAGAACAAAAAAAGTGTCAGGAAACTCATACAATAGGGTTTATGATAAAACATTTTTATCGTAGTAATAGTATATCTAGTACAGTTTTATAAAAATGTGATACATTAAACTTACATATACACTGAAACAAAACCGAGGGTAAAAACTTTTCAAATTTTCATTTTTTGCCTTGACATTCGTTTAGCCGAGGTAAATGAAAAATTTGTTTTCAATAGATTTTTTGCAATTTCGTGAGTATATTTCGAGAATATACTCCAAGGCATTTAGTTTATGACGTGTTAGCAAGATATTTGACCTTAAAAGTTTATTTATTTTTGAAATTCAGAGAAATATTATAAAAAAATGTCCCGATAAGGAGAAGCGACAATAAACAAATTTATTTAAGAAAACTGATTTCTGTAAACACTCAAACGTAAGCTAGATTAGCAGTTTTGAAAATATGGCACAGAATTATTGTCAGAAATGTTCAAATTATTGCATAAAATGTCATGAAAAAATAAGTATATTGGTTTTTGGTTGGTTAAACTTTAAAATGGGATTGATAAAAGCTAAAATAAATAGTTCTGCATTGAAATAAATACGTGCCTCAATGCCTGTGGAGTATACCTGTTTGATATTACCATTACTAAATGAGTTAGAAGACTGCAAAGTGAAAGAACTGCAAGAAGTGTCAGATTTTGTGTACCCTGTTTATTCAAAAGCAGATGCTCATACCAAAATGCAAGATTTGGTTAAATAATTGGATTATTTCATTCAATCTGAAGAAATATATTATAAATGAGTCTTAGTTGTGAACCACATTTATTTTCAACATGATTTATTTGAAAAGAATGTCTAAATTATGAAACAAGTAGTTCATGCTAAAAATTTGAATACTTTCGGTGCCATTTCTCGAAATATGAGCCGTCCAATGTATATTATTTCAGCCAGAATACAGTCTAGAAGATATTGGGAGCTATTAGAAGACGTAATAGTAGTAAACGCTGTGATTTATGCAAGTGAAACCATCATATTTCATCAAAACAATATTTTGATACGTGATTTTTTGATGGTTTGTGTTATTTTTTTTCTGTTAAAAACGTTGTTTTTCGCGAAATTTCAACCTGCTTTGCTCATGAAACTTTCATTAGATTCTTTTGAAACACTTCCGATAAAAATAACTACATCAAATCTCAATTGAGAAACATTTAAAATATTATGACAAGTTTATATGAGATGCATGCAAAATTAATATGGCAACACTTCCAAAAACGATCTAATTCATGATTTACAAGTCGATCTATAATGCAGATCACCATACAAAATGACTTTGTTGGATATTTTTCGAAATTTGATAGTTTTTTACACTCAAACCTCCATTTAGGTAGGATCCATTTAGGTAAAATCTATTTAGGTCCCTCCTTTTAGGTAACGTTACCTAAATAGAATTTGGTTGTGTTCAGAACAGTTGGAGTACTTATGATTGATGACGTCATACCCGACATTAACCTATCATTCACCTGTTTTTATTTTGGCCTTCAAACCCAACATAGACCCAACAGTTGTTCGATGTTGGTCCAACAGTGGCCCAACATACGATAAAAATTTACCCGACATTCAACAATTTTTCAGTCTGGCGGAATTTTTCAGGGTTTTTTGTGTTCCGCGCCCAGCTAGTCATTTGCATGACAATTCTCACCTGAGACCCTTCAAAACCCCCGAAAACGCCCCTGAAGCCCCTCCCCTACAGAAACTCCCTTGAAAGTTCTCTGAAACTCCGCATGACCATCTTTAAATCTCCTATTCGAGTTACTCTCCCTAGTTAAACTTCTTTGCAACCTTGTACTCCATTTAGGTAATGAACTGAATCCATTTAGGTAATGAATCCATTTAGGTAAAAATTCTATTTAGGCAGTCCCGACCCATTACCTAAATGGAGGTTTTGGTGTATTATGGAATTCTAAAAATTGTACAATTCGGCCAAATGAATGTCTAGGCAAAAAATGACATTTGAAGGGTTTTTACCCTCGTTTTTGTTTCAGTGTATATGTAAGTGTGATGCATCACATTTTTATAAAACAGTACTAGATATATTATCACTACGATAAAAAAGTTTTATCATAAAATCTTTTGTATGAGTTTCCTGGCACTTTTTTGAAATTTTTTTAGCCTCGGCTAAACGAATGTCTATCACTGTAGTGATTCACGTTCAGCTGCGTTACCTGCACTGTGATTTCTTCACTGCGGCTTTCTTGAAGGCCAGGCACCTTGGACCACCCGTTGGGTGCCTGTTGTTCACGGGTTTCCAAATGGGATCAGACAAATAAGTGGACTGGTGCAGTCTTGTGCCTTATGGCCATCGGCGCCGCATCTCCTGCATGACTTGTGTCCTGGTTCCAGACACCCGAAGCAATCCTTCGGTGGCTCATGGAAGGTCAGATGGCATACTGACTGACCCACCTTGATCTTCCCTACTTTTACGGACATATTTAGGTCCGCCGCGGATAGCTGTACCAAGGCTACCCGTGTCCCTGCCGATCCCTTCCGTAGCCGAACGGCTGCGGTGGCCACCTGCACCTTGCACTGAGTTCTTCCGCTTCAGTGACTTCGTCTTGGTTCTTCACCTTCAGAGTCGCCTCTGCTGTAAGAGCCCTCACTTCGACCCCTTCGCCAAAGACTTCTTCCATCAGACGCCCTTGTGACCCTTGTTGAAGCTCTAGGATCATTTCACTCATACGAGTACGTTCAATACTCGTCGGCTCCCAGATCCACGAGCTTCTTTGTCCTCAAGACGTCCGAATACTTAGACTGTTCGGTCTTGATGAATCACGCGCCAGGCACCTGCTCTTCTACGCCTTCCTGGTTTGGCGTCCCTGATCTCCTCGACTTGCGGTTTTTTTTTTCTTGCTCTTCGGCTCGAATTTTATCCAAGGGGGGTCCTCCCCTTTGTTCGCCCTACTCTGTGGTTTCTGAGCGCTTAACAACGGTCGCAACTCCCTGTTCCCTTCCATCCGGGACAGGCCAGCCTTTGGGCCAGCCTTTTCAGGCCCACTCTTTCCAGCTTTCCGAGGCGCCTGCCTGAGGTCCGACTTGCTGGTATTACTGCCGACCTTTGGGATTAGTATCCGCCTAGCCTTGCTCGCCGGTTCTGTCGCTGCTGCAGTCTTCACGAGTCTCTCACGATCTTACTTGGCATTGTCCATCGATTTACGAAGTCGCATCAGGATCGTTTTAAGGTCCTTACTTATGTTAGACTTAGTGGACGTAATGTCGATGATCTTGCAAGTCGGGGGTAGTCTAGCGAGCGCCGAGTGCTAGTTCCTTCAATGACGTGCGCTTGAGATTCCTTCTTAGTTGTTAGTTTAGGCTAAATATATCGACGAATGCTAGGGCGTCTTTCTGGGTAGACTTCGGCGCATTCAGCTTTATTTAGTTTAGCATTGCCCTGCTTGACTGCCGTATTCAGTAACAAATTTTGAAAACGACGTATAATCAATGGTGTAGTATTGATTATACGTCGTTTTCAAAATTTGTTACTGTATTGACCTACAAGCTTTAAGCAATCCTGCCTATGGTCTTTGATGATGTTCGACATCGACGACGCAAAGCCAATGATGTTATTCACTTAGCAAGTTTTGAGTTTTAGGAATCCCCGGTCAACAAACTGAGATATCTCTATTGATTTAGTACTGGCGGCCAAATTTCTTGGATACTCACCATCTATTGACAACCGTAATAATTTGGAAAACTGAGTTTTTGAAAAGTCCCAACGATCCGTTCTATACCTGGTAGATGGTCTCTTTTGGGAGTGACGCTGACGTCTTTCTACTTTATGAAGAAGAGTCAGGCTGACGGTTACAATCGTCGATAACATCCGTGATGTCCAACTAGCTAACATGCCTCTTAATGTAAACCAGTCAAACTACAAACCTGGAGAGTCCATAGATAGACGTAGTCTATCTCATAACAGTATTTCTGTCTGTTGAAGATTATGTGATAGGAAAATCATCAGAAGGGCTCGATTGTTAATAAACAAACTCCGTAGATGGAATTTCTCGAGACCGTCGAAAAGAATATCCGGTAGATAAAGGGCGTTACAAAAATTAACTATTGGTCTGTCTCAAGTGCAAACTTATGTGTCTCTGACAGATTTCGGACCGCTGAATCCGAATCCGGGCTCAGATTTGCTCCAGCACGTCACAATTTTAAGCTATACCTCAATTTATAGGACAAAATATGTGATTTTGGGCTTTTTTAACTGCAAGCCATTAACCCACCATCAGTCGCTTGCGTGTACTGAGTACACGCGTCTCAGAAAAATGCAAAAAAATAATCGAAATTCGCACCAAATTGAACCGGGTGTTGGTCCTATTCCAAGAAGAAGAGTGGATTCTTGTTAGTAAGGCAGAAAAAAGACGAAAGAATGCACGGAAAGTACTCGAAAAATACGTAATTCTAACCTCACATTTTGAATGTGTACTCAGTACACCGGCGCGACCGCTGGTGTAACTTTTTTTTGAACCAGACCGTTACACGAGCGGTCGCGTCGTGTACTCAGTACACGGCATACGCTTTCAATTATGGTTTATATGCTTTACTAGATACAATGTTGGTGTCTTCGGCAAAAATGTCGAACTGGATAATGGGCGTCTGATAGTGGACATGTGGAACCGGTCAACACGATCTGGTCCTGTCCCGGGTGTCGGAATGGCCCTCGCGAGAACCTGTTTCGTGGACATTTCAGTTATGGCACCAAAACTAGGCATGCAACGGCTCTATCTTCATGATTTTTCATGTACATCATCTTAGTAACCGTGGAAAGTACCAGTGACCTTCCTTGGCCAACTCGTGGCCACCGGAATGTGCCCTGGAGGAACCTGTTTCGAGGACATTTTGACCATGACGCCAAAACTAGGCATGCGACGGCTCTATCTTCATGATTTTCCATATCAATCATCTTAGTAACCATGAAAATGGCTAGTGACCTCCCTGGCCGTCCCGTGGCACCGGAATGTACCCTGGAGGAACCTGTTACAAGGACATTTTGACCATGACTCCAGAACTAGGCATGCGACGACTTTATCTTCATGATTTTTCATATCCATCATCTTAGTAATAATGAAAATGATCAGTGACCTCCCTGGCCAACCCGTGGCCACAGGAATGTACCCTGGAGGAACCTGTTTCGATGACATTTTGACCATGACGCCAAAACTAGGCATGCGACGGCTCTATCTTCATGATTTTCCATATCCATCATTTTAGTAACCATGAAAATGACCAGTAACCTCCCTGGCCAACCCGTGGCTACCGGGATGTACCCTGGAGGAACCTGTTTCGAGGACATTTTGACCATGACACCAAAACTAGGCATGCGACGGCTCTATCTTCATGATTTTCCATATCAATCATCTTAGTAACCATGAAAATGACTAGTGACCTCCCTGGCCAACCCGTGGCCACCGGAATATGCCCTGGAGGAACCTGTTTCGGCTTTAACGCCAAAACTAGGCATGCAACGTCTTTATCTTCATGATTTTCCATATTTATCATCTTAGTAACCATGAAAATGACCAGTGACCTTCCTGGCCAACCCGTGGCTACCGGAATGTACCCTGGAGGAACCTGTTACGAGGACATTTTGACCATGACGCCAGAACTAGGCATGCGACGACTTTATCTTCATGATTTTTCATATCCATCATCTTAGTAATAATGAAAATGATCAGTGATTTCCCTGGCCAACCCGTGGCCACAGGAATGTGCCCTGGATTAACCTGTTTCGATGACATTTTGACCATGACGACAAAACGAGGTATGCGACAGCTCTATTTTCATGATTTTCCATATCCATCATCTTTTTTTAACCATAAAAACTGTGAGTGTCCTCTCTGGTTAACCCGTGGCTACCAGCCATGCAAGGGCTCTATCTCCATGATCTTCATTTTTTTCTTTTTTGTGTAACGTCCGTACTGGGGCGAAGCCTGATTCACAGCTTAGTGTTCTATGAGCACTTCCAAAGTCATTAACTGAGAGCTTCCTCTGCATATAATCATTTTGCATGTGTATATCGTGTGGCAGGCACAAAGATACTCTATAACGAAGGAAGTCAAGAAAAAATCCTTTACGAAAAGTTCCTCTATCGACCGCGAATCGAACCTGTCACCATCAGCATGCTTATACTGAATAATCACGTGTTCACAACTGTGGCTATAGTGGTTTTCTATCTTCATGATGTTTCATGTACATCATCTTTGTAATCGTAAACAGTGCCAGTCACCTCTCTGGTTAACTTCTGGCCACTGGAATTTTCCCTGAAGAAACCTGTTCCGAACACATTTTGCCCATGTTGCCAAAACAAGGCATGCTATGGCTCTTCATGTTTTTTTTTCGTATTTTTTCATCTTCGTTACCAAAATAGGACCAGTGACCTTTCTGTTACACTAGTGGCCACTGGGGGTAACAGTTACCAAGACAATGAATATAAAAATTATGAAGATAGAGCCGTCCTCTAAGACATGTTCCGGTGACCACGAGTTTATGCTAGGTATCGCTCAAGTAATTTCTGTTCAGTGCATTATTTTTTCTTTACCGTTACGGTCAAGAAATTCAACACAGAGAGCTCTATTTGATTTGACGTTTCTTCTCAGTTCCGTACTGGAGTCAAGAAAAATCAAAACCTTCCTCATTTCTTGAGCAATTCCTTACCTGAACTTTCCACAAATCCAGATAGGCAAAAAAAACTTGCGAACTGCACACTTCTCATAATGCAAGGACGCTGCACAGTGGTTCCACCATAGGTCTAAAACTTTGATCACAATCAACTGTGATATCATTGTGGTAACATAAAGTTTATTGATTTTTTTAAAATTTCAGTCGTTTGCATTCATCACTCTACCATTCAGCATGTATTTAGTTGATTGTGTTCGATTCTTATATGATTGAAAATAATGTGAATGTAAATTCAGATGCTGTACTTTATCATCTTATTTGAATAAGTGTGACTGGCTTATGATTCTTCAACTAAGTCTAAAAAACTGAAAATATTAAACAAGCCTGAAAAATGGTTCCCCTTACGATCTCTTCGGACGTTCTTTTGTAAAGCTTCCCTATAATATAAAACAATAATTTACTGACGAGTTCAGCTGCGACCGTTTGCGACTAGATTAGTCACTTAAGAGTCGTATCTTTAATGCACTGAAAACTGACAGCTTTTACCCTCTCTATACATAACATTTCACTATTCTTAAGCAGCTGTGAGTACCGTGGATCGCTCAAACTAATATTAGTATACAGTCATACCTCGATATAACGTAACAACAAAAATTATATTATTCACCCTATAATGATTTCAGCCTTTCTTACATGTTTTTTGATCGTTGTATTTTATAAACCTATCTTCAAAAGTCAATTTTATAGCATACCTTTTTAAATGCAACTATTTAAACCAATATCGCATAAAACAAGATTCTTTTCCATTTTTACATCTCGAACTGCTCAAGCGTCAAATATTATCTGTTTCTGTGATTATAAGTTGCGTTGGAGTATACATCATTTCATTTACAGCAGTGGAAAATGCAAAATTTCCTATCCTCTTGGGATTCCTCCAAAATTTACTCGGAAATTCACCCAGGAGTTTCTTAATGAAATACCTTCTGTGGTTTATCCTGAAATTCTTGAAGGATTTCCTCTAGAGTTTTTTTTTTTTCAAGGATTCAAACTTTTCCATTTACTCCTACTGGCTTAAATCTGCTAGAATTTCTCTAGAAATGGCTTTGAAATTACTCCAAAAGTTCTCGATATGATTCCTCCGGGAATTTTACCTGGTGTTTCTCTAGGATTCCCCATGGGATTCCAGGGATATTTGCAAGAATTCATCCTGCCATTCCCTTAAAGATTTCTACGGGGATTCTCCCACTCATACCTGCAATGCTCTAATACTTTAACTATTCCTGCTCAAGAAGTATTTGCTAGAATTTGCTGGAACTTATTCTGCACATTTTGAACTCTCTTCTAAAATTTTACCAGGGATCTAAAATTTTACCAGGCTAGGTATGCTTCAGTAGGAATGATATGTCAAGAATAAGTACAGTATACGGCAGTAGACGTTCAGTCGGTGCGAACGGTTTAACTGCAATGCTTTTTACCTGTAAGTCAGGTAAGTGCAACAAATTTGGAGTTATCGCACCGCCAAACGTCAAAATGGTGTGCCATCCCAAGTGACCACGGTGCTGAAGCCTTATTGCATGCAGCTATACGGTGTATTTAGAGCATCATTACTTTACATGCAAACTTAAGGTTGATTTAAAATGGAAATGAGCAATTATAGAATCAAATTAAGATTATACTGGTATAACCCTGATTCAGTCGCATAATTGCCATTTCCACTTATATTGAGGGGAAGGTTACATAATATTAAGTTACTTAATATCGAGGCTACGTTATACCAAGGTATGACTGTATGCTAATCATTTAGTAATCAAAACTACAAAACTACAAGCTACAAAATTCGGCTCCGTGAAGCAAAAAAAAACTATTTTTTATTTCTTTCTATTCGAGAATTACAAAACTAAAAATTAGATTGAACCCATTTTTATAAACAATACAAAAAACGCTTTTGGGAGGCAAGTATACATCAAATTAACAGATCCATCATGCTATAAGTGAAAATCATATGTATGACCGCCCTCATATAGAGTAGGAACTGTGAGCGCTGGTCTTTTTCACGGTTACTAAATCGCCAATTATTGCATACCTTAAAAACTCGTTAATTGTTGCACACTCCATGCTTTTCTTATGGGATGTGCAACAATTGGCGAGTTTTCAAGGTGTGTAACAATTGGCGATTTACCCAAGATATATAACATCAAAAAGATAGAGCCATTGCATGCCTAGTTTTGGCGCCTTGGTCAAAATTGTTCTCAAAACAGGTTCCTTCAAGGCAAATTCCGGTGACCACGGGTTGGCCAGGAAGGTCACTGAACCAGTGACGGTAACTAAGACAATGGATATGAAAAATTACGTAGTCGCATGCCTAGTTTTGGCGTCATGGTCAAAATGCCTTCGAAACAGATTCCCCCAGGGTACATTCCGGTGGCCACGGAATGGCCATGGAGGTCACTGGTCCTTTTCATTATTACTAAGATGATGGATATGGAAAATCATGAAGATAAAGACGTCGTATGCCTAGTTTGGGCGTCATGGTCAAAATGTCCACGTAACAGGTTCCTCCAGGGTACATTCCGGTGGCCACGGGTTGGCCAGGGAGGTCACAGGTCATTTTCATGGTTACTAAAATGATGGATATGGAAAATCATGAAGATAAAGACGTCGCATGCCTAGTTTTGGCGTCAAAGCCGACACAGGTTCCTCCAGGGTACATTCCGGTGGCAACGGGTTGGCCAGGGAGGTCACTGGTCCTTTTCATGGTTACTAAGATGATGGATATGGAAAATCATGAAGATAGAGCCGTCGCATGCCTAGTTTTGGTGTCATGGTCAAAATGTCCTCGAAACATTTTCCTCCAGGGTACATTCCGGTAGCCGCGGGTTGGCCAGGGAGGTCACTGGTCATTTTCATGGTTACTAAAATGATGGTTATGGAAAATCATGAAGATAGAGCCGTCGCATGCCTAGTTTTGGCGTCATGGTCAAAATGTCCTCGAAACAGGTTCCTCCAGGGTACATTCCTGTGACCACGGGTTGGCCAGGGAGGTCACTGATCATTTTCATTATTACTAAGATGATGGATATGAAAAATCATGAAGATAAAGTCGTCGCATGCCTAGTTCTGGCGTCATGGTCAAAATGTCCTTGTAACAGATTCCTCCAGGGTACATTCCGGTGGCCACGGGACGGCCATGGAGGTCACTAGTCATTTTCATGGTTACTAAGATGATTGATATGGAAAATCATGAAGATAGAGCCGTCGCATGCCTAGTTTTGGTGTCATGGTCAAAATGTCCTCGAAACAGGTTCCTCCAGGGCACATTCCGGTGGCCACGAGTTGGCCAAGGAAGGGCACTGGTACTTTCCACGGTTACTAAGATGATGTACATGAAAAATCATGAAGATAGAGCCGTCGCATGCCTAGTTTTGGTGCCATAACTGGAATGTCCACGAAACAGGTTCCCGCGAGGGCCATTCCGACACCCGGGACAGGACCAGATCGTGTTGACCGGTTCCACATGTCCACTATCAGACGCCCATTATCCAGTTCGACATTTTTGCCGAAGACACCAACATTGTATCTAGTAAAGCATATAAACCATAATTGAAAACGTATGCCGTGTACTGAGTACACGACGCGACCGCTCGTGTAACTTTTTTTGATGCGACTGATGGTGGGTTAAGCATGGGAATATTCTTTTTAAGCAATCAAAAGGTACATAAATTGACGACATGCAAATATTTCGTTTTATCAAAACGAATTTGATTGTTTTAGGCGATTTATGCTAGATACGATATTCCTCATACAAGTCACCCTCCAAAAAGTTGCATAAAAGCTTACGTACTAGCATAAAATGCTTAAGTGTTTCAAATTTAATTGGCGTTAATTAGCACGTTAATTGAAATTTCTACCCTTTGGTTGCTTAAAAAAAATATTCTCATGCTTTGGCTTGCAGTCAAGAAAGCCTAAAATCACATATTTTGCCCTATAAATTGAGGTATAGCTCAAAATTATGACGTGCTGGAGCAAATCCGAGCCCGAATACGGATTCAGCGGCCGAAAATCTGCCAGAGACACATAAGTTTGCTCTTGAGACAAAAAAATGTTACGCTGTGTAATTGATAGATTACTGAACTCAAAACCATGAAATATATGATCCCTGGATTTACTTTTCACAATACTTTATTCCAGGCGTATTAGCTTTGATCCATGCCAGGTAGGATGTAGTCCTTGTATTCACACTCGGATAAGCACTAGCGCAAGCTACTCCATAGCTTATCACCCCAATGTGATACACCACTCCGGTGTTAGGATTAGTGTAGAACACCGGTCCTCCCGAATCGTACTGGCACGTATCCCTCCCATCCGCGTACGTGCAAATCTGATTCTTCGTAACTTCCGAACTGTTCATCATCTGTCGGCATGTCTCATAGCTGACCACGTTCATATTGACCTTCCGTAACACTGACGAAGCCGGTGCCCCAAAATCCGTTGTTCCCCATCCAACACCCTCCACCAGCATGTTGTCGAAGGTTGCCGTTGACCATCGCCATGGTAGACATACCGGACCAACTCCAGCGTTGAAAATTATCTGATCTCGTGTGCGTACCATAGCTATATCGTTGGCGGTGGATTGCGGTCGATAGCCATTGTGAACTGTGAAAGTACTGATCGGAATCAACACAGAGTAAGGAGTATCCACTCCGGTGGAAAGATCGTGATCACCCACCAAGAGAGCGGTGTTGGCAATTTTCTGGCCAGTCAAGCAATGTGCAGCAGTCAGAGCATGACGATTTGATACTGAAATCATAGAATAAGAATGTCATTTAAAACATTGTCAACAAATTCTGACGACATACTTATTGTTGCACCACAGAAAACGTTTCTCGCAGACAAACTCACTAATCCAGCCATCATGGGAAATTCGTTCACCAAAGTCGGCATGCCGTTAACGATCTTCACCATTCTTCGACGGCCACAGTCACATGCCGGGGGCGTCGCTAAGATTTGACACCGAAGTCGACCTCCTGCAGAAGTCTTTGTAGTCTTCAAAGCTACCGTCAACTTGTTGGCGGTAGATTGTACAATAAACGTGGACATACCGCAATACCGAGTGGCTCCCGCCAGTAAAGCGTTGCCATTGAATGAAACCTCAATGCGATCGCCCAAACAATTGGTACTCTGAAAGGGAATACAAATTCGTGAATTCAGATCTCAATTGCCTAGACCACTCTTACACTAGGGAGAACCACATCATAGCAGTTCATGTAGACATGGTATCCGGTAGGTGCGCTGAGTCTCCAGCGGCAGTTCGTGTTAGGCTTGTAGTAGTTTGTATAGCCTGGCGATTGAATATACAGCACTTCATTGTCCTGTAGGGTTCGCACTGTGTCACATATCGCGAATACACCCAGTCCATCGGCCCTCGCCAACGCACTGAATATAGTAACTATAGTTATCGAAACTGAAATACCGCAGTACACAGTACATTCAGAAATGAAAGGTCAAGAATCGTAGAATCCAAGATATGATGGTACCAACCGGATAGATAAACGTGCATTTTGCAATAGGTCCACGGTACTACAGATTTCGTCAAGCGGGTGGTTGGGCAATTTGCCAAAGTTACTTTTTATCTCCAAAAAATATGATTTACGAGATAAATGAACGTCCGCAAAATGTTTACATCATGTTAGTTTATCTGGCTGATAACACTGACATTCACCTCCACGGGACAGTGTCTCATTGTCAAGAGGCAACATTATTCTGAGATATGATTCTGCTAAAGTACACCACACTCAGATTTGGAACACTGCTTTTGAGTGATCATTTGAAAACCATTTCATCGATCATTTTGAAAATTATCAATTGTGGTTTCCTAGTGCTTACCAGCACTACTTCCAGCAACAGCAGCAGTTCTGCTAATGAAACAAAGTAAGGAGCCATTCGTCGAATCATTACTGGTAAAAATTTTTTTACAAGTATCCAATCGCTTTGTGATATTCGATAGAATTATTCGTTGATGAATTTTCTACAAGAATCGTTGATTCATTTGGATTAAGGTGACAAGGAACGACCTCTGGGATTTTTCTGCAAGTTTCCATAGTAAATCCCATGCAAACTTTCAACCGCTTGCGATAAATTATAGTTTCACCGATCGCGCTGAAATTTTGCACAGTTCATGTGGGACCTAAATGAAATCCAAAAAGTCAACTGGAACGAGGATTTTTTTTCATCCAAGCTTGTCCTATACTAGTGGACATCCCTATCGCCGGTTGACAAACTTCATGACGATAGCGATAAAGTTTAGTTCACATATGAACTAAAAATAATACGAAGATAGATAAAGTAATAGACACATTTTCGTTAAGTCCTATATACAAAATTTATTAAATTTCCATTAATTCTCTAAAATTTATCTAGTACCGTCGTTGGGGGTGAGAATGGGTCAAAAAAGGATACTCAAAGATTGTTTGTTAATTAACAAATGAAAATGAAGTCGGAATAACTTTTTATTTGGTATGTATACTCTTCTATGTGGTAATGATAGTTTAACAAGAAAGTATCACGTTATATGAATTGCTTACTAAACAACAAATGATTGAAAATTGACCCAATCTCACCCCTTAGAGGGGGTGAGAATGGGTCAAAGTATTCGAAATCGCCTATCTGAGAATATAAGTTAATTTTATTGATCATATCTAGTAAACCTACTTAAAACACAATGTTATCAGGCCCAATTAATATTTAGGTAATTTAAAAAGATGATTAATCCACCTAAAAGGCCTAATACAACCGAAAAAATGGTTGAAATTTGATTAAATAACGTTTGTATGCTGTATCGCCATTTTTAGCCACCATAATCATCCTCATTCAGAGTTTCAACCTTCATGAGAGGAGGGGGGATTATAATGAGGGAGGGTGCATAGAAAGATTGATTGTAAAAAAAACATGATAGTTTTAGTATACTGCATAAGAAATGTTTAACCAAACCTTATGTACAGTACATGATCATTGGCCTCTATATTGCTAAAGCAAATCACTCCATCTCGAGATAGAGGAACGCTATTAAGTCTATTTTGTGAGCTTACGATATTGCAGTACTCTAAAGATTAACTGATGATTAAAGGAGCTGTCCAAATGCATGGGTGTATTGTTATAAATGATTTTTGGCACTCGTTTGACACTTTTCGACATATTTTCAAAAGAAAGCATGCTTTTATGAAGATACGATAAACATGGCACCACTCTAACGTCAAATGTTGACTGGATAACAAGTTGAAGTTTAAATAAGGTTATGTGCACGCGATAACTTGCTTGACCCAATCTCACCCCCATTCTTAATATTTAGACATAGGGTCAAAAATATTGAATTTTTAAATAAAAAGAGCAATGACATCCCGCTTTTTTCATTTCATCAACCAGGTAATACCTACAGCTTATCACTTATAAGAAAATTTATGGTTAGGTACTTGTGTTAAACATTACGAAGGAGAAATTTTTTCAGAGTGATTTACTAGTAGTTTCATCATATAAGTTTAGCCACAAATTCAACAAAAAACGATTATTGCTAAACATCTTATTATTCATCATGACGTGTAAAAACATCTCCTCTTTGAAATAATTTAAAGTTTTCAATATAAATTAGCGATAGTTGATGAGCTATTTCAAATTTTATGTTTCTCCGTTTTAACCCAATCTCACCCCCCAGACCCATTGTCACCCCCATCGACGGTACGTGAGTAGAAGGTGAAATTATTGTATTGGAGTCAATATTGAAATAAATTGAATTGTTTGTTGCGCTTTAGATTGAATTAACATCTGGAGAATTTTGCGCTGGTTAAGTCAAATCTAAAATTATAAGAAACTCTTAATGTAAGCAAGAATTAAAAATAACTAAAGCTAATAACTTAAGCTTTAATAAATATTTACAGTTTTAAGCCGCGCGATCTTTCGACTGCTACAACGAATTTGTTTCTTTTCTGACCCGAACAGGGAGATTGGGAAAAGTATAAGGTCAAGGATTCATCAGCTTCGAACTTTGATTTCTTCAAGAGATTTTGCCAGGATTCCTCCAGGAAGTACTGGGAGTGGCCAATATGTTTGGGATAGGCAACTTTTTTTTCACTCACAAAAAAATTTAACAAGCTGTAACTTTTCATAAAGTGCGCCAAAAATTCTCAAATATTGATTGTTTGCCGACCTATTATATGTGCATCTTTGGTACAAATTTGAGCTCTATAGGTTAATCTTTTGCGAAGCTAGAACCGTTCTCATAAAACACTATTTTTAAAAACAACCAATTTTTTACCAGAGATGCACATATTATAGGTTAATAAACAGTCAAAATTTGAGAATTTCTTATGCACTCTAAGAAAAGTTACAGCTTGTTGAACTTTAAGAGAGAAAAAAAGTTGGCTATCCCAAACATTTTGGCCACCTCCTGTACTTCCGAGGTTCTTCCAGAGATTTTTTCTTCAATTTCTCAAGGAACACCTTCTAAGATTTCTTCAGGATTTTCTAGATTCCTTTATCCTCCAGGAACTCCATCTTAAAAGTTTCTTTTGGAACGTATATAGAAGTTTTTTTTTTTACTTTTAGCCAATATTCCTGGGAATTAAAGCAGGATTCATTCAGAAGTTCTCTCGGGGATTGTTTAAGGAATTCGTTACGAGATTCCTTCATAAACTCCTTCCAAAACTCTGTCGGGGTTTTCTTCCAGGAATTCTAATCGAGATTTCTCCTTCTGTGATTTATTGAGAAATTCTTTATGAGATCCTTCCAGAAACCCTACATGAACTTCTTTCAGTATTCCTCGAGATTTTTCTCGGAGCTCCTTCCGAGATTCTTTCAGGAACTACTTCTGGGATTGCTTCAACAATTCCTTCCGGGACTCCTACAGTAATTTAACCGGAAACTTCCTCCAGGAACTACTTTCTGGTTTTTTTTTTCGGGAACTCCTACCAGGATTTATACGGGAGCTCCATCAGGGATTCCTCCGGGATTCATTTCTGGGCTTCTGTCAGGAATTGCTTCTGAAATTTCTTCAGGAATTCTGGAATTGTTTCAGAAACTGAATCAAGGATCTCTTCAGGAAATCTATCCACGATTCATCTAGGAATAACTCTTTTCTGGTTTCCTCCTAGGGTTCCTGTAGATCCTTGTGGAATTCCTCTGGACGTTCATTCTAGAATTCTTTCGGATGCTTCCAATGCAAACCCTTCAGGAGTTTATTAGGGAGTATTTTGAGATATTCCTCCTGCATTTTTTGTTTATAAAATTCTTCACGAAGCTCCTACAGGACTTCCTTGAGGAAATACACCAGCAAGTTGCTACTGGTTTTCTCAGAAGCTTTTAAGAGAATCTCGGATGGAATTCCTGGAACTTCAGAAAAAAAAAACTCCGGAAGAAATCCCTTTAAGTTCCAGTAGGAATCCTGGAAGGAGTTCCTGATATGGAATCTATTAGGAATCTCAGAAGCAATTCCTAGTAGGGCTCAGAGGGAACTTCAGAAGAAACCCCAAGAAGAATCTCTGATATAGATCCCTGAGGAATCACAGAAGGAAATCCTAGAGGGATCGAAGAAAACATGGTGGAGAAAACATGAAAAGAATTCCTGGAAGAGTCTCAGGAAGAAAAAGTTTGGGGTATTCTTGGAAGAGGGATCTCGGAATTAATTTTTAAAGAATGCCGGCGAAACTACGAAACTAGTCTCGACGAAAACGAATAGGACAACTTATCATTGAATGACATCGGATTTCTATCTATGTATCTCTTTGTAATTGATTTTCAAATTTCGCGAAAAAACATCAAAATGATTCTGTTATCTGGCCGGAACAACCACAAAAATTCACGAAACAGTCTGAAAGGCATGCTGTCATGCATTTCACCAGCAATTCTTACTTGCAACAATACACGGTGTTCAATAAGTTCGGATACACAGTAAAATTGAATTTATTTCCCATCTGTAATTCAGTTTTGCAAAGTGAATGTATTAATTGAAAGCTCACATAATACTGATCAAATACAGTATATGAGGGCGTTAGAAGCAAAGGGGTGTAAGTGACAAAAACTCACTTTCGAGTAAATGAGGTTTAAAGTTTTTGACCAATTTTTCATCCCATACAAAATGTATGGAGTTTCAAAATCAACACAATTTTCTCTGATTTATTGTAATTTTTCTAATCATCGTAGAAACAATCTTAAAAAAGTTCCTGAAAGCTTGAAATCTGTAGAATTTTATGATATGCTCATCTCAAAATCGACAAAATGGTCACTTACACCCCTTTGATTCTGGGCCCCTCATATGTTTTGAAATAAACTGTCCTTTATCCTTTTGTAATAATTGAAAATGTGTCTCAAGTTCCTTTTGGCCGGCACGCACGTCTGTCATTGGTATTTCGTCTAGCTTTTATTGAGTAATGGTGTTAAGTTAAATCAAATTAGGTTGTTGTCCTCAGCATTAGTGGTAGCAACTATGGCCATACGAAATAATCTATAAGATTCAGATTGGGTGAAATACGGACTCATTTTATTTTGATCTTTAAAATTGCTAAAATTGCCGCTGTACCTGGTTTAATGATTTTTGTTTTGTCAAAAAGCAAGGCTGCGTTATATCTCAGTTTAATCCATAGTTATCTTTTCCAAAACTTGATTATATCCCTATTGTGGCAAATTTGAACCAAAATTGGCTTTATATAATGTTTTTATGCTTTTTTCATAGATTTAAGCACATTTTGACTAAACTTGCAAATTTATCACCATATCATCACTGAAATAGCAGTGTAAAGGTTTTGTCTATTAATTTAGTTATTTTAATATAGTATAGTGAGATGTAAACTCAAAAGTCAACGTTTTAGACTTCTGTAGCTTGAGCAACTTATCGAAAATTATTCCAGCGTGCCGGAGCTAACAAACTTTAGATACATCTAAGGCTTATAAAAAAAGTAGAAAATTTTTTTATTTAAAACCATATGCTATATTTGATCAGTGTTATATGACCTTTCAATAAATACATTTACTTTGAAAATCTGAATTACAGATATAAAATTAATTGAAGTTATATGGTGTATCCGAACTTATTGAACACCCTGTATATGAGCTGGGGTAAAGTGTGAACGATTCAAAAAAAAGTCATTGTTTTCAATAACACCACCAGAAATTGGCACAGTTCATAAATGGGGGTATGAGCAATAATAAACTACAAAAATTCCATAAACATGAGAATGAGCTTAGATGAGCGCACAATTCGTAGTTGCTACTCCGTGATTGACCGGAGGAATCGAAATTGCACAGTGAACCAATGAATGGGGCTTGTGATTAGCACAGCATTCTCAATGTACGCAGTTCGAGAACTCCCAACTATAGTAAGGTCAATATCGGCAGGAAGCAAACAATCCACCACTCACGTCAGATAGTCTCTCAATATTTACTCTCGGAATCCAGCTCAGAACCCTTCTTTATAGTCTACACATACACAGCCATTCATTGAAAGAATCCTGGAAAATGATAGAATCGACTAATTCTACCATTTTTCTTGTCATTATTAATGCTTGCAGTACATTGGAAATGCATTACAAGCATTAAAGCGGCCAGGCCTACAGCTCAGAACCCTACTTTATATATAAAAATAGACTGAACAGACAAAATAATGACGATAAAAGCATCTATGATGATTACTGAAATATTATCTTAATACGTTATTAAACAATCAACCCTTTAAATTTTCACAGTAAAAAATAGTATGGAACAAGCTCATCCATTTACTTGCCTCCATGTACCTCTCCATTACTGATTGTCTGGGTTTCTTGCCGTCGAACGAAGCAAAACTCAAAATAGCCGATCGCGCAACAGCGACCTGCATCTGCACTAAGGTGGCTCACACTTATATGAAAAACAAAAATTGCGAAAAATGCTAAGTCTTACCTCCTAAATCAGTTGTGTTGTACTCCCAGAAACTACGTTCAAAATTTGACCAAATTCAGTTGAGCCCAAGGGGGCGCTCAAAACGCTTGAAGTTTGCATGGGAAAACTTGGCCAAATGTATGCAGAAATTTAAAGTTTTCCAATTTGGCCGCTAGGTGGCACTGTAAGCGTTCAATAATCAAACCCTTTGGTATTTTGTAGGTGACTATATGCCAAACAACTTTGTCGAAGATCGCAAAGTGATCCGACGTCTGTGAAAAAAGTTATACCCTAGGTAAAGTGAGGATAAACTTTATTGTTTTTTTTTTTCAATACATGTAAAGGAATAATATCAATAATGAAATCTCAATACTTTGCCTCACTTTTCCTAAGGTATAACTTTTTTCACAGCTGTCGGATCACTTCGCGGTCTTCGACAAAGTTGTTTGGCATATAGTCACCTACAATAATACCAAAGGGCTTGATTATTGAACGCTTACAGCGCCACCTAGCGGAAAAATTCGAAAACTTAAAATTTCTGCATACATTTGGTCAAGTTTTCCCATACAAACTTCAAGCGTTTTGAGCGCCCCCTTAGGCTCAACCGATTTTGCTCAAATTTTGAACGTAGCTTCTGGGAGTCCAAAACAACTGATTTAGAAGGTAAGACTTGGCATTTCTCGAAATTTTGGTTTTTCATATAAGTGTGGGCCACCCTAATCTGCACCTTCTACAACGCGAAAACCTAAACTACAAAAGTTCCTTAAACAAATCAAAAAGAATGACACGGACACCGTCTTCAGCCAGCGGCTGTACAGACTGAACGAAACTTAACACTACCCAGCCAGCAATTTGGTTGCTATATCGAAATTGCAACTGAAATAGTCACACATATATATAGCACCAAAGAAATCGTATTCAATGCACGAAACAGGGATATATGTACATACTAAAGTGGAGGCCATATCGAAACATATATACGATTACTGCGATTCCATCCAACATATTTTACGATTTCTCGAAAAATTTCTACGATTTCACCGATTTTATCCGTCTAAATATACGATTATGCATGATCTTATTACGATTGAGAGTACCAATATACGACTCAAGATTTTCAAATAAAAAAAAAACAAATAGTGGGAATCGAACTTAGGTCCTTTGATTGAGAACTGCGCGTTATCTCTATTGGCTATATTGCCAAGTTGAAAATAGAGAGTTCAAAGTGAATGGCATGAAACGGATAAAAATTAGCATAATACGGTGCGAGACTTGTGGTGGGAGCGTTGTTGTTGTGCATTGAGTGGCACCAAAAGTGGTGCCGTGCAAGAGGCCCGAAATTCACATCGTTGTTGGAATCTATACATCACTTATTGTAAGTGATCTGCTAGTATAAAAACCTATATATTTGGTTGAAATTATTGCTACCATGGTTGGAATGTGTCAACAACAACAAAAATACAAATTTGTGATGAATATAACACTGTTCGACAAAAAAAAACTTTTGCCGTGATCAGAGACCCCATTAGTAGGGCATAAAAGCGCATGGAAAATCTAGAAAAATGCCATTTTCAAATCTGTTGGAGCACCCCTAGAAACTTTTTGAGATGAGTTTGAATTTTATTCATTTTTGAAGGTTCGACAAGAGTTTTAGAAATCATCATAAACACATTTGAAATTCAATATCTTTGAAATGCAGCTTTGTGCACCGCTGAAATTTTCACAGATCTGAGAAGCAACTTTGATAAATACCTAACTAGTCAAAATTTCTACCTATTACGACATCCCGTTTCATTGATACATATCCGCGAAGGCTTAACTCTGACTTTTATAGTGAAAATCTTCTTTTTTTTTTTTTTAATCTAATCCCATAAAGCACGCCCATATTCATATCCATTTAAAAAACTTCTATGCGTTAATGTCGTGCAGTGTCAGCCTTTCGGATACTTCGGACGCCTCGGAATATTGGATGGATTTCCGCTCCAGTAGGAGAAAACGTTTCTTCACAAGTTCTCCACTAGGTCACTAGATGTGACGTCCGTTTTCTAGTGTTAATGTATTTTTCAGTCTCTGACTGAAGAAGATGAAAATTGTATTTCAAACATCAGGTTTAACTAAGTATGATTCTGGAAAGCTTTACGATAAATTTTAGGATATGATTACAAACGATCCACAGGAAGAAAGCTAGACTAATTCATTGAGGTCAGCATGAGTGTTTAAAGGAAAAACTTTTCCAAATAAATTTAATGTTCTAATTGCAGTTTTCAAAAACTTTTTTGTCGCTTATGAAAATGAACAAAGTTTATTGTAACGTTTGACATCAAATGTTACTTTCATAATCATGTTTAAATACAAATAAACTGCAATTTTGAATGCGATGGATTAGGAACACAATTAAGGCAAAATACACTTCATCCACTTAATTCAAGGAAGTATTTTGTTTTGATCGAATTTCGAGTCGTGCCCAAATTGAAATATCCATACATCGCATATGGATGAGAATGCTTTTCAATGATTTGGTGTGTACCTAAGTAACCGTTCCAGATTGCTTGACCTGGTGGATATCAAGCAGTTCCATGTTCTTAAAAATTTAAAAACGATGCAGAAAATATATTCAAATTCCAACGACCTCTGCATTGAAACAAATTTGGACTATTTGGACTAAATAAATTATATTAAATCGCCTTAGTGCTTCTGGATAGATAGTATTTAACACTATATTAACAAATAGGGTCTAGGATCATTTAGGCAGGAGCACCTATTTTGGGCACTTGCTGCTATAACTCAGTCAATTCCAAACCGATTGACTTGAATTGTTGCACATAGCTAGATACTATGCGTATCTGATCGTGTCTCAAAAATCAAGTCAATCGGCTCTAAATTGACTGAGTCATAGACACAAGTGCCCAAAATAGGTGATCCTGCCCGGGGAGCGGACCTCGTGTGATGGTTAGAACTCTTGACCATCACGCCGAGGACCTGGGATCGAATCCCACTCCCGACAAACTCGCAAAATGTGTGTTCTTCCTTCGGAAGGGAAGTAAAGCGTGGGTCCCGAGATGAACTAGCCTAGGGCTAAAAATCTCGTTAATACAGATAAAAAAAAGTGATCCTGCCCAAATGGTTCCAGACCCTATGCCGCTGGAACTTATAAAGCAATTTTACAATCGTGGAGGGCATTATTGAGGTTTAAATAAATATTGGAAATATTTTACTACATGACAAATTCAATTAATTTCATAAAAGTGTCTTCAATGGTAATGTCCCAACATACACATTCTGTATTGTGAAACTAACTAAAATGTGATGAAAACAACGATTACTAATAGTAAATGGAGAATGTTCTCATTTATGGCTTGCATTTTTTTTAGGGTTGTATTGTTTTGAACAGTCATGAACTTAAACCATGTTTTCTGCACAATGCCAGCTTCAATTCATTGTTTTGAAATAGGTTTGTTTTATTCAATAAAGTTATCAATTTTAACACCTTGGTATGGCTAGGAGGTTCTTCGAAACACTAAGTGCATATAGACAACCCACGAAAACACTGGAAACGTTTTTTTTGTACTGATCGCAAAATATAAATGTATTAGATTTTATTTTTATTTTTACACAGGCTTACCACGCTAGTAATTTAAAAAAATCGACCGGATTTTCTTCTCGAAAATTTGAATTCAATTATTTAGATCAAAGTAAAATAGTTATTTTGTTATTATTAGATAAGGATAGGGGTTTGCTTTTTGTGATTGAATTAAGAGAAAACTTCAAGAATTTGTATTATATAAGTCATATTTGATTCTTCCAGGATATGTATCAATGAAAAGAAATGTCGTAATAGGCTGAAATTTTGACTAGTTATTTATCAAAGTTACTTCTCAGATCTGTGAAAATTTCAGCGGTGCACAAAATTGCATTTCAAAGATATTGTATTTGAAAAGTGTTTTTGATGATTTCTAAAGCTCGTGTTAAACCTTCAAAAATGAATAAAATTCAAACTCATCTCAAAAAGTTTCTAGGGGTGCTCCAACAGATTTGAAAATGGCATCTTTCTAGATTTTCCATGCGCTTTTATGCCCTACTAATGGGGTCTCTGATCACGGCAAAAGTTTTTTTTTGTCGTACAGTGTAATTTTTTCTTTTTCCCCATCATACAAATATGTAAAGAAAACCATTTACGATTTCCGAGATTAAGATTCGACTATTAAAAGTGCAGTAACAATCATATGCAACTGTAAAATGAATGTACGATTTCTACGATTTCAATCATGTCATACACGACGCAAGTGTGACGCAAACGATCAATATACAACATTGTTATAGTTGTATACGATTCCACCGATTTTCATCATACCTTTAGGTAGCAAGCTCGATTTAGCAGATTCATATACGATGTGAAGCGACGATTTCCACGATTCAAAGAAATCATATATACGATGCACGCTATGTCTGAACCAGCAGATTATAAAAATTGAATGTACATCGGGTTTCTTTCCACCAAACATCAGCATTCAAGCTATATTTTCATTTGCAGAAGGTTTTAAAATATTCTACCGGTGAAAATTTTTCCATACATTTTGTATGGGAGCGAAATTGGCCGAAAATGAGAGTTTCATGTAAATTTGTATGAAAAACAGCTAAAAAGATGAAAAAATCAAAATTTCCCCGATGAAATATTTTAAAACCTTCTGCAAATGAAAATATAGCTTGAACACTGATGTTTGGCGGAAAGAAACCCGATGTACATTCAATTTTTATAATCTGCTGGTTCAGACATAGCGTGCGATGCTAGCGAACTTGCAGCTTGACTCTAAGAATGTATGTTTTTTTCACGATTCTATCCGATTCTGTGCGATCCTACCGATAGCATCTCGCACCTTTTATGATTGGAGACGACTATATGAAACAAAATCGCTATTGAAATTAAATTCGGCATGAAATACGATTTTACGCAATCATTGTCTACAAATATTATACAATTCTGATTCAATATATCAAAATATACGATTTTTTCCACACAATGATTTACGATATGTGGTTGGCTGGGTAGACAACGAACACACGGATCATGCACCATTGGATACAGAGAAGAAACTGTTTTTGCGAAAAAGTTTCATCGCCCGGAGCGGGAATCGAACCCTCACCCCATAGCATGATGCGATTAAAAGCTTGGTGACCCTGACCGCACGGCTACGAGGCTCCACAATTAGTGACAAAAGGTGTTCCATAACCAAATCAAAAAGTGCATTCGATGGGCATCACTGCAATTTGCCTTGAAACATAGTAGCCATGATTTATGTGTGCTATACGCAGACCACTATAAGACCATTATTCATAAAGCTTATAACATGCTAGGGTTTATAACCCATACACAATAAAAACTCTTTATTTTTCATACATAAGATCAATACTGGAATACTGCAGCACTGTATGGTCTCCTTATTCAACCGCACACGAAGAAAGATTAGAATCTGTACAAAAACAATGTCTATTGTATGCTCTTCGTAAATTAGGCTGGACTTCATTTCCACTTCCATCATATGAAGCACGCTGCATGCTCATAGACATCCAAACATTGAAAGAGCGTCGTGAGATTGCAATGGTCTCATTTGTAAACGATATAGTTTCGCAAAGAATTAACTCAACTGAAATTTTATCAAAATTTAATTTTTACATACCTAGGCGGCAATTATGAACTCGTAATATGTTTTCAACCAACCACTGCCGAACAAATTATGCAAAATATGGCCCATTTAACCGAATGATGGCATTTTAAAATCGCCACTGTGAAACTATTGACTTTACAATGTCTCGGAAAAAACTAAAACAACACTTAAAGTCAAACCGAAACCAAAACAATTTAAATTTAAGCTAATTTAAGTAATTTGTTTATATGTAATGTTCACATGTCTACATTAGGGGTACTCACTAAACAGATTAAAATGCTGCGTAAGCCTTGATTTTCTTTTTATTTGAAATGTTTCATGATTTTGCGATTGAAATAATCAAAGATTGCCTTGGTGATCGCGACGTTTAATCGGATTACGCTGTTAAGTGAATCCCCCTACTGATTGACGGAATAAATAAAAAAATAAAAAAATAAATAAACAAATATTTGGCGCCATGTGCAGCAATGTTGCCTGCTGGGAAGCTGAACGATCACTGTTAAAGTTTCTGCAGTTGGATAAAAATCGATAACTACTTGATGAGGCGTCCGATTTGAATGTGGTCTTCGGCAAAGTTGTAGCTGATAGAGTAGCCAACTAACACCAAGGGTCAACTAACACTCTAGGGCACTTGGGGAAATGCTACGATCAATTGAATGAAAAACGTTCTTTTCCCATAGTAATTCCCATACAAACTTTAAAGGGCTTGTGCACTCTCAATTTCAATTTCAAATCAACTATAATTTTTTGGGAGAAGTCCTATGAATCGAATAAGCGGTGTGGAGCAAAAACGATTTTTGAACCACGCTAATGATCATCTGATTATTGAAATGCTTCATGAAATTGGCAATGAAATTATCAAAGATTTCCTTGGTGATTGCAGCATTTAATCAGTTTAATCGGTTTACGCTGTTTAGTGAATCCCCTAAAAGTGTTTAGTTAAACACCTATTATTATCACACTATTGTTTATCATGACGTGACTAGATAACATTACGTTAATTGCGCTGTTTCGCCTTATCGCGACCATTTCAACTAGCCCGAGTGTACCTTACATATTTAAAGCTCATACAGGAGCCTAAGTTTACTACATACTCTCTTGTGTTAACTTTTTGATCAGATAAATAGTTTTATAGCCAGTCGGATACAACTGGATTCAGTCTGTAGATAACGCCTTAGGTGATTGCAAATAAACAGCTTCCTAGTAGATACGTACATACATCTCAACTATCTGAATTTACATAACAATGGATTATATACTAGAACAGTTGAAATTTGTCGCCCTGGAAGATGGGCGACACTGTAGAATCGTTTGTATACAACAAAACAATTTCGGCGAATACAAACGTCATGATGCAACCCACCTGCAACCTCACGCGAAAACAAGGTCCTCAAACAATCAGTCCCAATGTCCTCCGCCGAATTCCTCTTCAAGTGAAAAGATATCATCCTAGGCGTTCCATAAGATCAACGGAACGCATTGTGCTGTGACTGCGTCAGGAGAACAGTTCAGTCTGAAGAAGCATCTATAAGCTTTCTTGAAACGTGCTGTTTGAACAACTGTCCATCAATATTCGCATGGCGCTAGGTTACTTGGTGATAATTTAAAATCGATTGAAGGCAGTTTGCCAATCGGCAATCTTATTCGGAACTATTCGGTTGAAGGTCTGAAAATGTGGTGGCTATTGAAATTTGTTGTTTGTGTTGTGCTGTTTGACTTAGGCCACGGGCAAAGCTACGGTAGTTGTGATTATACCTACAGTTATAGCAGTTATGCTGTAGGATATATCCAATCACCCAATTGGAGCAACTACTACACTCCGGGAACGAACTGTCGGTTCACGATACAGGCACCTCCCAGACACTATCTCTATGCCCAGTGCTATGATATGTACTTGCCGTCGTCCTACGGATGTTACTACGATAAATTGCTGGTGTCTCCGAGTGGCGATTCTACCCTCAGTGGTGCTCAAGTTTACTGCGGAACAACTCCGTTCAACGTGGCAACGAATGGAAGTAAACTGGTGGTGGCTCTTCAGACATCTCCCTACTTGAATGGCGGTCGCTTCCGATGTCAAATCACTGCCATTCCTGTGAAGTGTAACTGCGGCAGCCGGAAGACTGTAAGTTAAGTGAATGTTACGCTTTCGAATGTTGTGACTTATTAACCCTTCCTGTTTAGCCACTCATTGTAGGAGGAAAACCCACGCAAGCCAATGAGTTCCCGATGATGGCTGCAATCATTGAAATTTCGTCCAAGTCACTTGTTTGTGGCGCTACAATCAGTAAATACTCTTCATTGTTGAAGTTTAAAATCAAAGACTAACTAACTTTTCTAATCAACAGTTACCAATCGCCATAGTCTAACGGCTGCGCACTGTATCGCTGGGCGATCGATTACCAATAGTGCACTTCTTGTAGGAGACCAGAATATGAATATCGGTACGGATACTCCTTACGCCAAATTGATGAGGATTTCAACATTTACTGTTCATGGTCAGTACAGTGCCAGTACCAAGGCAAATGATATTGCTTTGGTTCGAACCGTAGACGAGATCATTTTCGATGCTGGTGTCAGCCGAGCGTGTCTTCCATATATCTACCAGAATACGAATTTCAACAACGTCTACCTGGAAGCTCTCGGATGGGGAACGCTGGACTTTGGCGAACGTCTAGCAACTGAGCTGCAGAAAGTCAGCCTCCAAGTAGTGAATCAAACATCCTGCCGCACTCAACTATCTGGAATGAACACGGTTCAGGACAGTCAAATTTGTACTTATACGCCAGGGAAAGACAGTTGCCAGTATGATTCCGGTGGCCCGCTGCTCTACACTGACCAGTCCGGAGGAACCGTCTACGCCATTGGCGTCATCAATTATGGCATCACGTGCGCTTCCAAGTACCCCAGCGTGAGCGCCCGGGTCACTTCCTATCTCAGCTGGATCGAAACCAACACCGGGTACGACTTTTGTGAGAAAGCGTAATAAAAATGCACATTCTGTATGTATCGTCGAGAAACGGCAAAAAAAGTGCAAGAAATAAAACACGACAACGGAAATAAAAAGCATTTGCTGTGTTAAAAGTGCTTTTAAAAATAATTAATTGTTGGCATTCATTTGCGATTCCATTCACACTGCCGGCCCACAAGAGCTCGGCCCCAACCGGAAACCGAGTCAACCAGTGAACGACCACCCAACCCAACAACACGTTCCCGGCCGGCCTCTGCCCGGGTGATAAGAAACGAAGTGAGCGTAACATGGCCTGGGTTGGGTACGTTTGTGTTTTCTGGTCGTGTGCGCTCCTGCATAGAAGCAACGTCTTGTTGTGAGCCACTGCCACTACTGCACTGCACTGACTGCTGATGCCATTTCAAGCCGAATGCTTTGGCGAAAGCGTGGCAGTGAGCGTACGCGCGGAGTGCAAATGTGTTGTTTACTGTAAGTTTTTATTGCGTTATCAATCTGGTAGCACCAGTCCGAGAACATTGTTGTACGTGGTACGCCACAAACAATTAGGATAGTGGGATTTCAGTTGGAGTGAAGTTAGGTATTTTATTCCTACACTTTTGAAACGTTAATATTAAAAGTTAGATTACGTAGCATTCGGTTTTCGGTTAACTCATCAACTTTGAAGAGCGTGCCAAACAAATTATACGATGAATATCTAGGTCTACGTTATTTTGTAGAGTAGCTCCTGGAGAAACACCAGGAATGACATATGGAAGAAATCTTAAAGAATACTTGAAAGAAACTCAAAAACATGGAACTGATCTCTAAAGCATTTCTGTAGGAAATTCTCAAGAGCTTAAGAAATTAACAAGTCTGGAATCTGTTCTTGAAACATGGAAAAACTCTACAAGGAGAAACAGCAGAAGACGTTATGGAGGGTTCTCTATCAAGTATCAGTAGAAGGTCCAGAGGCACTGTTGGCGATACTCGCCTTACCGATCTTCGAAGGACTTTCTTCGCTAGCAATTAGCTAGCACCGAAACGCACTAAGTCCACGATAGTAACACCCAATCACAGAAATTTCCTAAGTCCCTTTCTACAGGGGGACTTCACCGTTTTCTATATATCGCGACCTGTAATCACACGCGCCGGGGCAATGAACTTATGGTTATTTTAGGACGAATGTCATCGACCGACCGAAGAGACAGAGATCGAACGTAGTGTCGAGTTCAACGTGTAATTGCTTACTGACTAATATTTACAATTATTGCTGCTTCTACAGCGTTGTCGATTGATCATTGGCTACCTTCGTGGTCACTCATTCTCTCGCTCATGTTAATTATCAACAGTGATGGTGGGGTTCATTGTACAATTTGTTATTCTAATACAGAGGTACAGCTGTAATGGCTATCTCCAACAGGCACGTTCCCCTTTATTTTGGAAATTCGTGCCATCGCCATGAACACGAGCCTATTCATCCGACGGAAAAGGAAAGGAATAAGGGATGGGGTCAGTTGAGCTTCGCCACGTGATAGCTGAGTTGTGCTGCAATTCTTCTTAGGCGGATTTGTTGACACCTCTAAAGATGAATCAGTACAATGCTATTTTGTTTGACGACATGACTGCACACTTTTCCAATAAGGTTTTTTTCTGACTGGCAGCCCATGTGTCTGAAGCTTTAACCAGGACTGCTATACCGGAGAATAGCGGGCTCAGGATCAATGAAGTCATGAAGTGATGCTCCAGTGCGAGCTAGCTCATCAGCCATTTTTTTTCCAGCGATGGAAGAATGGCCAGGTACCTATACAAGGTGAACATCGCTTACTGAATTCAGCTCCTCGATATAAATTCGACAGGCGATAACTTACTTCATCCTATGATTGACCTGGCTATCTGAACAAAAGTATTTGATTTTGCACACGTAAACACTTACGCTAAAGTGCTGATTGGACTTCGCACATAAGAGCAAAGATAACAGCCTAAAAAACGATGCAATGTTTACCAAGTGAATAAAACTGATACAGTCTTGGCTCACGAAAGTTGACACCAACACCTACTGAACCTTCTAGAAGGGAGCCATCAGTGCGACATACGACGATGTTCAGACGGCATCTCTTTAGATAAGCAGTAGTATGTGACAAACATCAAATTCTCGCTCCAGTGGACTGTTTTGATTCCAATTAGGTCCCATATGACCTGTGCAAAATTTCAGCGCAATCGGTGAAACTATAATTTAGCGCAAGCGGTTCAAAGTTTTCATAGGATTTAGTATGGGAAAAATTACACCTTCAGATAAAAAATCCCAGAGGTCGCCCCTTGTCTCCTTAATTCAAATCGATTAACGCTTCTTGTAGTTAAAATATTTATGAAACTTTCCTTCGAAGACCGCAAAACGATTGGATGCTTGTGGAAAAAGTTATTGATTTATTACCGATTAAGTGATCCAACGAACGACGTTTTGTTTTGTTTCATTAGCAATTGAAGAGCGTTTTGCATCAGGACGAAAAGGGTGCTGATGCACATACCGACTAATAATGTTAGGTAGTTGTCGGCAAAACCATTAGTAGGAAAACCGCTATTAATAATCAATAACGTAGCTGCTACGAGATTCCACAAAAGGTGAAAAGACTACCCTTTGGGGGCATCCACAAACACTCAATTTCCTAACCACTGCTTGACGCAATGTCGCGAAGATTTGTCGGTTTTTGAGAATTTCAGGCCAAACATTTGAACAGGTCCTATCTGCATTTGAGAGGCTCTCTTTGTTCACTTTCTCTTTCAATTATTGCGATGTAATGGTACACTTTTCAACTATTTTTGCTGCACAAATCAAAAGATGATTGTTTTGACCATCGTTCAATGCAATGAGACAATCATAATAAAAATAAACAGCTGAGATATTAACGAAAGAGAGGGAAACCAAAGAGAGCCTCTCTTCTGCAGATAGGACCTTTAGACATGTTTGGCCTGATTTGGTAAATTCAACAGGAAATCATTGGAGATATGCCATGACTCCGTGTGGCTTCTAATACATCCGATTCTTCTTTTTTGAACGAGTCGTTTTACCTTTAACTCAGCCAATTTCGAACCAATTGACCTGATTTCTCGTACTTGGATAGTACCTACATGAGTACACAATTTCATGAGAATCAGTTCAAAATTGACTGAGTTATAGCGAAAAACCGACCCGTGCAAAACAAGAATTGGGTATATGACATCTAAAACCATGTTCTCAAAAGCACCCCCATGTTCTCAAAAGGGCCGCGAATTGTAAGAAAACGTTTAAGCAAGATTGCGGGGTTGTGCTGGTCAATTACAATGGCACAACTAATCGCGCGAAAATGCTGTACAGTTGGGTACAAAAAAGAGCAGATACAGGTATGTTCCGTTCTTGTCAATACGGTCCGCAAGTTTTAGTTTTAGTTGGCAAAAATGGAATATGTAGTGACAAAAACGGAATAATTATTTTTGACAAAATATGTTGTTGATTGTTATAAAACGCAGTATTCTCTAAAATGTTATTGTTCTTTGGCGTTTTTTAGCAAACCTTATTTTCACAGCTCTCAACTGACGCCGGCAAGAGGTTTTCACCACATTTTTACAACTCCACATTTGTGATCACATTTTGGGAATTTAAGAAACTCATATTATAATTCCAGTACCCAGATCGCCGTATCCGAAAATAATACACTTCTTGGAATGATCAATTTCCCGGAACGGGATTTCGATATCTTAACAAGGAAGGATATGTTTCCTTCCATCCAGGAGGCATTACTCCACGAGTATCTTCTGAGACTCCTCCAGGTGTTGACAGATTCCTATGTATATAAATTTCTTCTGAGATACTTTTAGAAAATATCTACGATTTTTTGTGCAATCACTAGGAACTTCTCCAGGAACTCTAAGAGAATTGCTCTAGGTTATCTCGTACCATTCCACTTGGTTATTTTTCGGAATTCTATGAGAATATTTTTAGGAAAAGAGTTTTTCTCTTGGAATTTCTTCTGGAGTTCCTTCTTGGGTTAGCCCAGATGTCCCTATCTAAATTTTTTCTCTGGTTTCTTCGGGGATTCTTTCAGAAATTCCACCAGTAATTGGAATATTTTAAGAAAAGCATTCTGGGTTTTAACCAAGGAAACCTCTTGAAATTCATCCAAGAGTTGCTTTCGAGAAGTGTTCCTCCGTTTCTTCAGAATTTCCGGGAACTCTTCCCAGGTAATTTTCTGAAATCCCTCCAGACAATCTTTCTGATGTTTCTCCAGAAGTTCCTTCTGGGATTTCCCCAAAATTTCTTTCTGGGATAGCAAAGCATAGCACGAGGAGTACTTGCACATATCGTGAATGGAGTTGCAAAGATGAGCATATTCGTTGCTCTTTTAGATTTCGCTACTATCTACAATACCATGAACCGAATCATCTCCACACACCTGGCCAGTATTTTATAAATCTTTTCATGCTGTCAAAACTCCAATAGATGATAGAAGGATAAAAATAGCGAATAAAGAAATATAATAAACAACAATATACCTGTGTAAAAAAATTGATCGGAAAGATTTTACCATTATTCATATCGTTGGACGATCGCACCTAATGGCGAACGCGATCGATTAGCTGCGATACTCACCTCATGCAGGAACGATGCATGAACAGCATGGAACAGTACAATACTCCATAATTTCTTCCTGGGATTCCTTCACAAGATTCTCTAGGATTTCATCAGAAGTTCTTGTGGGAATTCTAAAAAAAAGTTTTTTCTGCTATTTTCCAGGAAATTGTCTGAGACTTATCCGAGCATTTCTGAATGAGCTCTGTGTAGAATTCCTGCAGGAGTTCCTTTGTGGTATTTGTGCGCAACACAAGTACCATCTAAGCCTTTGATTTTAATACTTCCAAACGATTTTGCTGAATTCTATCTTTCGCTTTTGGAATTTTCCTAGGATTTCATACTGCGTTCCTCTTGGGAATCTTCCAGGAGTTCCTTCTGTAAATCCTTCAAATGTTGCTGCTGGTAGCCCTCCTGATGTTCCTTGTAGAAATATCTGGAGAGCTATTTCTGGGAATCCTAGAGAAGGAACTATTGGAAATTTCCTTCAGAAGAAACTTCTGAAAATCCTCATGAAGATCTTCGGGGAAATTCTTCAGACGCTCCTTTTAGGAAACCTGTAGAAAATCTTTCAAGAAATCCTTCAGGAGTTTCTTGTGGAAGCCTTCAGAATTGGCATTCCTTTAGGAGTTTCTTCTGGAAATCCTGCAGAAGTTCCTAGAGAAACCCGTAGATCGCACTTCTGGATCCTAGACTAAACTCACCCATAGACCCATAAACACTAAGAAGAAAAAAAGAATAATCAACAGAAGAAAGTTCCTGGAGCAATGCTCAGATAGACATCTTGCAGCGATCCCCGGAAGGAACACCAATGAAGCACACTCACCACATACACATACAGTTTGGCGAATAGAACTATCGGCGTTAATTCGAACGAAGTCAATTGAGATTAACAGTTTTAGCAAAGAAAGTTTAGAGAGCTTGAATATGCTGGGTGTATTGTATATCCATAAAGATAATAAATCAATGTCCTGAAAACACAAAGGCTGCAGAAAGTACACTAAAAACCTCTTTTTATGCATGTTATATTTATGCACTTTTAATTGATGCACCTTTTTATGCCCTGCATAAAAAGAGGAAAGCTACTTAGAACCCATATTGTGCATTAGAAAATGTAATAATGACAGTAACTATTGCAACGGCAGCCAAGGGTGTTCATAGGGGAGAGCAAAGGGAGGTTACAGGAACGTTTTAGTGGGTCCCAAGGGGTTTTTAGCGGGATTTTCACGGGCTGATAGGGTTTTCGAAAGCATTGCAGAGAGTTTCAGAGGATTTCGACGGGTTTTGGAGGCATTACAGGTACCCACGTGCGTTGCTTGGAGTCCGAGTGGGGCTTAAAAGGGGTTTCAAAGGCATTTCAGGAAGTCTCAGAGCATTAGGCTGGTTTCAGAGGCGTTGCTGGGGGATTTCGGAGGGCCTAAGATTTGTTACATGCGGTAATAGGAGGGGGTGGTAAGGTGAATTTTGGAGGAATTTCAGAAAGTTTCAAAGCATGTTCGGCGGGATTAAGTGGCGTTACGGGAGCATTAGAGGGATTTCAAGGCTTTTCAGGAAGCTTCAAATCGTTCTGAGCAGGAATCAGAGGCGTCATGCAGGCGTTTTTGTGAGTTTAGGAGGGTCCCAAGTGCGTTACATGGGGTCCGAGGGGAATTTAGAGGGATCTTGGAGCCCTCAGCCATGTGCATAAAAAAAAAGTTCCACTGTATGAACTTTTTCTAGTTTAGGCTGTTTTTTCGGCCAGATATTACAGTTTCCAGTTTTCAGAATAATTGTTTCGTCATACTGTAAAGATTGTACCTGTAAAATGAAGGCCATGACACCAGAAGCTTATGTAAAGCATGAGAGAAAGCATGAACTATGCACTATTTACAGCTGAATGAAAATGTGTTGTGAGCTAGTATAACGTATTTTATGTTATCAAGGGTGCACACACTTAGAAATTCCTAAAATTTGCACGAAACGGAATCACCAAAGAATGTAAACGTTTTCAAGACTGAATCACAAATTGGACTCATTTTTACGCGCATCATGTAAGTGCTGGTTGGTTGCGTTAGATGTCAACAAATTCGTTTCACCAGAAACGTAGAATCAGTATCACGTTCATCAGCCACATTCTAACTCGGTGAAATAGCCGAGGGGTAAGAGATGTGGCTCACAATCAGAAGATCCGGTGTTCGAATCCCATGCACGGCGTTATTTTACTTTTCTATGTTTTGTCTGTCAAATCGCTTCTAGCGATTGCTAGACGCTTAAAAAAAAGTTTTATTGTGGGGTGTCTTGAAAGACGTAAACTTACGTGTTTCAACCTTTAAATTTGTGTTTTTGAAGATGCTCGTATATGTCAGGTTCAGGAAACTTAAAATTACATGATATTTTCTAGGTGTGTGGTTATTTCCAATTCTTTCATGGATGCATTGTCTCAAGATAAATGTTAAACTATAAATCACTAATATTCGAGGGAAAATTTTTGATAAAACTTTTAGTGTTGACAAAAACGGAATTATATGTTCACGAAGCCGGATAGATAGTGACAAAAATCAGTTTCTTTTTCAAAGCTCTCTGGGGACCCCAAATACCGAATATTTCAGTATTGAACGACAACGAGGTTCTATTATATGCCCCTCTCTCTCTTCTTGGCGTAACGTCCTCATTGGGACAAAGCCTGCATCTCAGCTTAGTGTTCTATGAGCACTTCCACAGTTATTAACTGAGAGCTTCCTCTGCCAATGACCATTTTGCATGTGTATATCGTGTGGCAGGCACGAAAATACTTTATGCTCAAGGAAGTCAAGGAAATTTCCTTTACGAAAAGATCCTGGACCGACCGGGAATCGAACCCGTCACCCTCAGCATGGCCATGCTGAATACCCATGCGTTTACCGCCTCGGCTATATGGGCCCTCCATTTATATGCCATCCCCTATAAAAACTACTCATCACCTCGTTATTTAAACCTCATTAAATCTTACATTCCCACAGTGATCCCGTTCAGCAAGAAAGACTCTACGCTCTCCCACCACAGAGCCACCGCTGGTAAAACACATTCGCTTGGGCATCATAAATAGCCTCCCAAGTCCGAACCACCACACCGTACATCTACCAGCAGTGAGCTCTCTTTGCTTCCGCATCACGAATTTTCCCGCCAATTCATTGGTTTCCTGATCGCATGTTGTCGGTGGCACTGTCAGCGGCAGCTGAGTTTAATATTTATTCCCAACCACCGACTAAAAATGGCCCGACCAGCAACCATACGCCGCCTGCCGGTGGAAAAATGAGAATACACTAAAACCCCAATTTACGCTCAAAACGGGGGGAGCGTAAATTGGGGGAGCGTAACTTGGGGGGAGCGCTATTTGGGAATTAGTGCGTAAATCGGGGGAGTGTTTTTTTTTCAGTTTTATAATTAGTTTGTGAAGATCGAAATCACAAAGTTCCTAACCTATGAAAAGGTTATAAGTTGTTCAATTACAATTAATAATTTAGCAGTTTTGCTAATTTGAGTGGTTCCCAACCTACGGTCACGGGCCACGTGAATATCTCAAGAACCGGAAGTGCTAGGAAGAAGAACAAATGTTTTTCGGATTGATCATCTCAAGGATCAGTATCTCTGATATAGATATGTTGAAAAATCAGTGGTTTCCAACCTATGTTCACGGGCCACGTGAATATCTCTAGAACCGAAAGTGCTAGGAAGAAGAGCAAGTGTTTTTCGGATTGATCATCTCAAGGATCAGTATCTCTGATAAAGATATGTTGAAAAATCAGTGGTTTCCAACCTATGGTCACGCGCCACGTGAATATCTCAAGAACCGGAAGTGCTAGGAAGAAGAGCAAATGTTTTTCGGATTGATCATCTCAAGGATCAGTATCTCTGATATATGTTGCAAAATCAGTGGTTTCCAACCTATGGTCACGGGCCACGTGAATATCTCAAGAACCGAAAGTGCTAGGAAGAAGAGCAAGTGTTTGTCGGATTGATCATCTCAAGGATCAGTATCTCGGATAAAGATATGTTGAAAAATCAGTGGTTTCCAACCTATGGTCACGGGCCACGTGAATATCTCAAGAACCGGAAGTGCTAGGAAGAAGAGCAAATGTTTTTCGGATTGATCATCTCAAGGATCAGTATCTCTGATATAGATATGTTGCAAAATCAGTGGTTTCCAACCTATGGTCACGGGCCACGTGAATATCTCAAGAACCGAAAGTGCTAGGAAGAAGAGCAAAAGTTTTTCGGATTGATGATCTCAAGGATCAGTATCTCTGATAAAGATATGTTGAAAAATCAGTGGTTTCCAATCTATGGTCACGGGCCACGTGAATATCTCAAGAACCGAAAGTGCTAGGAAGAAGAGCAAATGTTTTTCGGATTGATCATCTCAAGGATCAGTATCTCTGATAAAGATATGTTGAAAAATCAGTGGTTTCCAATCTATGGTCACGGGCCACGTGAATATCTCAAGAACCGAAAGTGCTAGGAAGAAGAGCAAATGTTTTACGGATTGCTCATCTCAAGGATCAGTGTCTCTGATAAAGATATCTTGAAAATTCAGTGGTTTCCAATCTATGGTCACGGGCCACGTTGATATCTCAAGTACTGAAAGTGCTAGGAAGAAGAGCAAAAGTTTTTCGGATTGATCATCTCAAGGATCAGTATCTCTGATATGTATATATATATGTATGTTGAAAAATCAGTGGTTTCCAATCTGTGTTCACGGGCCACGTGAATATCTCAAGAACCGAAAGTGCTAGGTAGAAAAGCCAATGTTTTACGGATTGATCATCTTAAGGATCAAGATCCCTAATATAGATATGTTGAAAATTCAGTGGTTTCCAATCTATGGTCACGGGCCACGTGAATATCTCATGAACCGAAAGTGCTAGGAAGAAGAGCTTTAAGTTTAAGTTCGTTTGGCCAAATGTCGTTTGGCCGAATGCCATCTGGTCGATAGGGTCGTTTTTCCGAATGCCGTTTGGCCGAATCATGATCAAAAGAATTCAGAGGAAGTTTTTGACATTCTAACTGCCAATATTTATGTATTTAATTATCACCGTCTTCGACACTTCAGTCGTACAGACTGCACTAAGTCTAGATTATCTTAAAATTACACAGATCTCATAATATAATACTTAAAACTAGTATGACCATCAAAAGTATTTCCTTCTTTCAACCATAGGCTATTCTTTCTAGTATTGATTTTCATTGATTAGATGGCGTTCTTTGAATCATGGGCTGTTCTTTAGAGATTTACTGAAACGGGAAACAATGCCATGGTCACTTTATTTCATCATGCATTTTTCTGCCAAACGGCATTCGGCCAAGCGACCTTTTCGGCCAAATGGAGTTTGACCAAACGGCATTCGGCAAAATGACCCGGAACCCTATTCTATAATGCTGCTTGAGATGCATACTTTGAAAAGCCGATTTCACTTTCTCATCGCCTTTAAGATTCTTGAGGAATTCGCATGGCCCGTAACTCCAACTTGAAAACCCCTGATGTTTACAACACCAGAGCATTGTAATAAATACCCCATAAATCTCTCATCTCATCTCTCATCTCATCTCTCATCTCATCTCTTATCTCATCTCTCATCTCATCTCTCATCTCATCTCTCATCTCATCTCTCATCTCTCATCTCATCTCTCATCTCATCTCTCATCTCATCTCTCATCTCATCTCTCATCTCATCTCTCATCTCATCTCTCATCTCATCTCTCATCTCTCATCTCTCATCTCTCATCTCTCATCTCTCATCTCTCATCTCTCATCTCTCATCTCTCATCTCTCATCTCTCATCTCTCATCTCTCATCTCTCATCTCTCATCTCTCATCTCTCATCTCTCATCTCTCATCTCTCATCTCTCATCTCTCATCTCTCATCTCTCATCTCTCATCTCTCATCTCTCATCTCATCTCTCATCTCATCTCTCATCTCATCTCTCATCTGAACTCTCATCTCATCTCTCATCTCATCTCTCATCTCTCATCTCTCATCTCTCATCTCTCATCTCTCATCTCTCATCTCTCATCTCTCATCTCTCATCTCTCATCTCTCATCTCTCATCTCTCATCTCTCATCTCTCATCTCTCATCTCTCATCTCTCATCTCTCATCTCTCATCTCTCATCTCTCATCTCTCATCTCTCATCTCTCATCTCTCATCTCTCATCTCTCATCTCTCATCTCTCATCTCTCATCTCTCATCTCTCATCTCTCATCTCTCATCTCTCATCTCTCATCTCTCATCTCTCATCTCTCATCTCTCATCTCTCATCTCTCATCTCTCATCTCTCATCTCTCATCTCTCATCTCTCATCTCTCATCTCTCATCTCTCATCTCTCATCTCTCATCTCTCATCTCTCATCTCTCATCTCTCATCTCTCATCTCTCATCTCTCATCTCTCATCTCTCATCTCTCATCTCTCATCTCTCATCTCTCATCTCTCATCTCTCATCTCTCATCTCTCATCTCTCATCTCTCATCTCTCATTTCTCATTTCTCATTTCTCATCTCTCATCTCTCATCTATCATCTATCATCTCTCATCTCTCATCTATCATCTCTCATCTCTCATCTCTCATCTCTCATCTCTCATCTCTCATCTCTCATATCTCATCTCTCATCTCTCATCTCTCATCTCTCATCTCTCATCTCTCATCTCTCATCTCTCATCTCATCTTATCTCTCATCTCATCTATCATTTCATCTCTCATCTCATCTTTCATCTAATCACATGTCATCCTTCCCTAACCCTCCAACCTATTCTCTACCCTCCCCTCTACCCTACCCTCTACCCAAACCCTCTACCCTATTCTCTACTTTAAACCTCTACCCTAACCCTCAACCCTACCCACTACTCTAACCCTCTACCATCCTCTACAATAAGCCTCTACCCTACCCTCTACGCTAACCATCAACCCTGCCCTCTACCCTACCTTCTCTTCTACCCTCTACCCTAACTTCTACCCTACCTTCTACCCTAACCCTCTACCCTACCTTTTACCCTACCCTCTTTTTTTACTCTACCCTCTAACCTAACTCTCTACCGTACCCTCTACCCTACCTTATATCCTATCTTCTATCCTAACCCTCTACCCTACCCTCTACCCTATCTTTTGCCCTACCATCTACCCTACCTTCTACTTCTACCCTAGCCTCTAACATAACTTTTCACCCTACCTTCTACCCCACCCTCTACCCTAACCCTCTATCATAGTCTCTACCCTACCCTCTACTCTAACCTTCTACCCTCTAGCCTCTACCCTATCCTCTACGCTAATCATCAACCCTGCCCTCTACCCTACCTTCTCTTCTACCCTCTACCCTAACTTCTACCCTACCTTCTACCCTAACCCTCTACCCTACCTTTTACCCTACCCTCTTTTTTTACTCTACCCTCTAACCTAACTCTCTACCGTACCCTCTACCCTACCTTATATCCTATCTTCTATCCTAACCCTCTACCCTACCCTCTACCCTATCTTTTGCCCTACCATCTACCCTACCTTCTACTTCTACCCTAGCCTCTAACATAACTTTTCACCCTACCTTCTATCCTACCCTCTACCCTAACCCTCTATCATAGTCTCTACCCTACCCTCTACCCTAACCCTCTACCCTCTAGCCTCTACCCTATCCTCTACGCTAATCATCAACCCTGCCCTCTACCCTACCTTCTCTTCTACCCTCTACCCTAACTTCTACCCTACCTTCTACCCTAACCCTCTACCCTACCTTTTACCCTACCCTCTTTTTTTTACTCTACCCTCTAACCTAACTCTATACCGTACCCTCTACCCTACCTTATATCCTATCTTCTATCCTAACCCTCTACCCTACCCTCTACCCTATCTTTTGCCCTACCATCTACCCTACCTTCTACTTCTACCCTAGCCTCTAACATAACTTTTCACCCTACCTTCTACCCCACCCTCTACCCTAACCCTCTATCATAGTCTCTACCCTACCCTCTACTCTAACCTTCTACCCTTACCCTCTACCCTACCTTCTACGCTAATCATCTACCCTAACCTCTGCCCTAAACCCTACCTTCTACCTACCCTACCTTCTACCCTACTCTCTACCCGAATCCTCTATCCAACCCTCTACCCAACCCTCTACCTTAATCCTCTACCCAACCCTCTATCCTACCTTCTACCCTAATCCTCTACCCTACCCTCTACCTTGCCTTTTACCCTACCCTCTACCCTACCTTCTACCCTACCATCTAACATTACCCTCTACCCTAACCATCTACCCTACCCTCTACCCTAACCCTCTATGTATCATATGTATCACATGATACTTGTTCCCGAATACCTAAAACCCCAATTTACGCCTAAGGAGCGTAAATTGGGGGAGCGCTATTTGGGAATTAGTGCGTAAATGGGGGGAGCGTTATTTGGGAATTAGTGCGTAAATCGGGGGGCGCAAATTGAGTTTGGCGCAAAAGAAGTGAGCGTAAATTGGGGTTTTAGTGTACCCACAGCAGCATCACCCGGGATCTTCCCTACCAGGAACTCCCGTCCATTGTGAATTTATTTAACATACCATTAAAAAGAAAGGCCTTTCAGCGGCAACGTTTAGCCAAATTTGGGTCGTCACTATGCAGTGCGGCATGCGAATTACCACTTCCTTGTTGCTGTTGGTGTTGTTGTTGAGAGTATAGTTGCCTTTTATTAACCGTACGCCTGCCTTTCCATCAGAAACAAGCACGGCGGACTAGTCTGCCGGGGATGCTTAGGATGGGTGTTAGGGAGCCATAAATTTTACACAAGCACACGTTTTACGCCTTTTCAAGATGTTCTGATATGAGTTGCCGTTAGCACAATAGCGAAATGTGCAGGGTTTACTGTTTTAACAGTTTCTTAAGGATTCCTTCAATAGTGTACGTACAGTAAGCAATGGGGCATGAGTAATCTTCACGCAACAGATTCTCAACAACTTCTTCTTCTTCTTCTTTATGGTTCTACGTCCCCACTGGGACTTGGCCTACCTCGCTTCAACTTAGTGTTCTTTGAGCACTTCCACAGTTATAAATTGAAGGGCTGTCTTTGCCTGAGGCAAGTACAATGGTGCACTATGCCCAGGGAGTCGAGAAAATTTTCCCGAATGGAACGGGAATCGAACCTGCCGTCTCCGGCACTAGACCACTAGACTAACTGGAGACTTCAAAATCTTATTACAATAATTTCTTTATTAGGGAAATTTTGAGCATGAGCCTGATTTCTTTCTTTTAAAATAATAATAGTGTACACAATATTGCAAAAGTTCAAGATAATTGGTTAATCAATGACTGAGTTATAGCGCAAAAGTGTCTTGTACAAAAAAGAAATCGTGTATTTTATTTAAAAAAAAATTCAACAAATCGAAAGTTTGATTATTTTGAAATTTTATGTTCATAAAAGTAATTGCAAACCTAGAAAGAACAGCCTATTACAGGTACACCTCGATTTAGTAGACATTTCAATTTTCAAAATATGTATCTATAAAATCGAATTTTACAATAAATCGAAGCAAATTTTTAATTTTTTTTTTTTAATTTTAATTGTACATCAGAATGTACCAAAACATATAAAAAGTGCATGAAAACTGAGTTTTAATATAATGCTCGCAGTTTTTGGCATATCCCTTTCGTGACGAACCAGCACAATTGTGCTGTTGAGCGGTAACAGTTTTACATATTTTTTCCTCTGTTTATACTTCGTACATCACTGTTTCAATAATTCAGCCATTACTTAAACATGTTTGTGTGTAAACAAACTTTTGTTTACATTTCCTGTGAAATTTACCACAACAAGGTAAACAAAACGTGAGCAAAAACCGTAAAACATTAAAAAGTTTTATCTGTCGCATATTTTTTTCCGATTTATCTAGAAGTCAAAGCTAGAAATCGAGAGATAAAGAGTGGTTCTTTCGAATGAGAAAAAATAATGGTTGCTTTTTTGGGAATTCTAAGAGTTTTGGAGAGCAATTTGTATGGAAATTCCACTTTTTTGCGCTCCGTCTCGAAAGGGATATACAGGGGATAGACAAAATGATCAGGACAAGCTAAATTTTCACTTCCAAAAAATGTTCAACTAGCTATAACTTTTCGAAAGTGTATCAAATTTATTTTTACTGTGAATAGATCAACTAGTTGTGTATCAGTGGTCAAAATTTGGAAAAGATCGGGCTATTCTGCATGAAGTTATAAAGAATTTAGAAAAAGGTATAATTAATCGATAGCCAACTTTGAGCTGTTATATCTCCGGAATCAATAAACCAAATGCAATGAAATTTTGATCATTCATCACTTATACAGGGTGTTTGTTTCCGGAGTGCAGATATTTTTAGGGTAGATAGGTCTCCATGAGTTATGAAAAAGTGCCCAAGGAACATGGGGTCGGAAATCACTGCTAAGTGAGTTAATCACATTTTAAGTTTTTGAATTTTGCTCATCTTTGATACCCTCTATCTTCTAAACTATAAATCGTACAATCAATGTCAACGCTCGAATTGAAAGCTAATGACTTCTACTTTCTTAGTCTCTTGGACGTAAACTCTGTAAAAATAGCCTAAATAGCCTAAATTTTCAAAACATTGCAAAAATGGTCGAAAAAAACAGCTTATTTTCAGACATTTCTGATTATTTTAATATGAAAATAAAACTTCTGTTAAAAAAGTTCTTCTACAAAAGACGCACGAACTTGTTCTCTAAAAATGTTTCTTTGACAGCAAAACTCTATCTTTTGTAGATTAGCTAGGAAATGAATTTGAAAATATCGCTCCGAATTGCATCAACACCATGCCAAAATAATGATCATCACCCTATCCGTTCGTGCGTTCATGTGGTGTTGCTCCATGGCATGAGGACGACTACAGCTGCTGGTGTTGTTATCGCGTACTGAAAACGAGCTCGCTCGTCGTCGCGTTACATCTCCGCCTGTGGAATAATTCGAGGCGGGGTTTGGATTTGCGCATACTAAGTGCGACGTGCAGTTAACTAATTCTGCGACGGAGCGAAAGCGTCGACGAAAGTGTATTTACAAGAGCAACCATTTAAATCCTTCGCACTCGTAGCTCTGCTGCGGTGCCGTTCAGATGGGGGGGTCTATGCGTGCGGCAGTTTAGAGCATGCACTTATTTAATTCATTTTCAAATGCACTAATTGATTGATGTGGAGCGTTATTCTTCTTATTACTGGCATAACATCCCCACTGGGACAGAGCCTGTTTCTCAGCTCAACTGTTAAACATACAGAAAAAATTTCCCAGAGTATGGATCCAATCATGCAGGTTTTCAAGGTTAAAAATGCTCATAAGAAATCTGGGAAATAACTTAGGCATTTTAGGAGAAGTTGGGGATTTTTAGGGAACGTTGAGGGATTTTTAGGAGATATTGAGGATGTTAAAGGAAACTTAGGAATCATGAGAGTCTTCGTGGGAAATTATGCCTTTGTGGAAATCTAAGCAACGAGTTGGACATTTTAGGAGAAGTTGGGGATTTTTAGGGAACGTTGGGGATTTTTTGGAGATATTGAGGATGTTAAAGGAAACTTAGGAATTACGAGAGTCTTCATGGAAAAGGATTCCTTAGGGTAATCTAAGCAATAAGTTGGACATTTTAAGAGAAGTTGGGGATTTTTATGGAACGTTGGGGATTTTTGAGAGATATTGAGGGTGTTAAAAGAAACTTAGGAATTATGAGAGTCTTCATGGGAAATAATAGCTTAGGGAAATCTAAGCAACGAGTTGGACATTTTAGGAGAAGTTGGGGATTTTTAGGGAATGTTGGGGATTTTTTGGAGATGTTGAGGGTGTTAAAGGAAACATGAGAATTACGAGAGTCTTCATGGGAAATGATGCCTTAGGGAAATCTAAGCAATAAGTTGGACATTTTAAGAGAAGTTGGGGATTTTTAGGGAACGTTGAGGGTTCGAAGAGGATGTTGAGGGTGGTAAATTAAGCTTTGGAATTATGAGAGTCTTCATGGGAAATAATAACCTACGGAAATCTAAGCAACAAAATGGACATTTAAGGAAAAGTTGGGGATTTTTAGGGAACGTTGGGGATTTTTGAGAGATATTGAGGGTGTTGAAGGATACTTGAGAATTACGAGAGTCTTCATGGGAAACGATGCCTTAGGGTAATCTAAGCAATAAGTTGGACATTTTAAGAGAAATTGGGGATGTTGAGGGTGTTAAATGAAGCTTAGGAATCATGAGGGTCTTCATGGGAAACAATGCCTTAGGGAAATTTAAGCAACAAGTTGGACATTTAGGAGAAGTTGGGGATTTTTGAGGAACGTTGAGGATTCGAAGAGGATGTTGAGGGTGTTAAATGAAGCTTAGGAATAATGAGAGAAATAATAACTTAGGGAAATCTAAGCAACAAGTTGAACATTTAAGGAGAAGTTGGGGATTTTTAGGGAACGTTGGGGATTTTTAGGAGATTTTGAGGGTGTTAAAGGAAACTTAGGAATTTTGAGAGTCTTCATGGGAAATGATGCCTTAGGGAAATCCAAGAAATAATTTGGACATTTTAGGGGAAGTTGGGGATTTTTAGGTTACGTTGAGGGTTTTTGGAGAATGTTGAGGGATTTTTAGGAGATAGTGTTGAAATGTTTTGATTTTTTGGGAAATATTGGGAAAGATGATGATGATCTTTGAAGGAAAATTGTTCCTAAAAGAAATCTGAGAATAAGTTGGACATTTTCGGAAAAGTAAGGGATTTTGAAGGAACGTTAGGGACTTTTAAGAGATATGTGGGAGGATAACGGATGCTTAGGAATCATAGGGGTTTTTAAGGAAAATGATGCCTTTTGGAAATCTTAGAATAATGAAGCATATTTAAGGTTATATTGGGGATTTTCAAGGAACTCTGGGGTTTTATGTGATATGAGTGATTATAAGGAGATATAAAGGGCTTAAAAACCTATGTCTCATGGGAGTTTTATTGAGAATAAAAAAAATGAAACTTAAAAGTCTTGAGGGTCTTCAAGGTAAGTGATGCCTGTGAAATATCCTCAACATTCTTTAAAAATTCCCAACTTCTCCTAAAATGCCAACGCATTCCCCGATTTCTCATAATTTATCTTGAAGAAACCCATGATCCCTAAGTGTGCTTTATTTTCCCCAATATCTCCTAAAAATCCCCAAGATTCATTAAAATTTCCCGATTTCAAACAAAAATGTCCAACTTATTTTCAAAACCCTAATTTTCCATGGAGACTCCCATGATAGCTTAGTTTTTTTCCTTCCCTATACTGCCCCCACTCGCAAAACAGTCCCATATGAATAGGAAACCCAGCAAAGATGGGACTGTTTTGCGAGTGGCGGCAGTATATCTCCCAAAAATTCCAAAGGCCTATTAAAATCCCCAACATTCCTTAAAATTCCCCACTTTCTCCTAAACATCTCCAAACTTTCATTAAAATGCCCTGCTTTTCTAAAAAATTTCAACTTATTTGCCAGATTTCTCAAAAGCATCATTTAGCTTGAAAAACCTTCAGACTTCTAAGTTTCGTTTATACTCTCTAATCTCTCAAATAGCAAACCTCAAATAGCTTCAACATCTCCTAAATTCCTCAACTTAAGGCATCATTTTCCCTGAAGACCCTCATGATTCCTAAGTTTCCTTCAAAACCCTCAATATCTTTTAAAAATCCCCAACGTTCCCTAAAAATCCACAACATCTTTAAAAATGTCCAACTTGTCGCTTGGATTTCACAAAGGCATAATTTCCCATGAAACCCTCATAATTCTAAAGTTTCCTTTAACATCCACAACATCTTCTTCAAATCTCCAAAGTTCTCCAAAAATCCCCAATAATCACTAAAAATCCCCAACTTCTCCTGAAATGTGCGACTTGATTCGTATGTTTCCTTTAACATCCACAATATCTCCTAAAAATCCCCAAAGTTCCCTAAAAATCCCCAATATCTCCGAAAACCCCCAACGTTCCCTAAAAATCTACAACTTTTCCTGAAATGTCCAACTTGTTGCTTAGATTTCCCAAAGGCATAATTTCCCATTAAGACTCTCATGATTCCTAAATTTCTTTAACACCCTCAATATCTTCTTCAAATCACCAAAGTTCTCCAAAAATCCCCAACTTCTCCTAAAATTTCCAACTTATTGCTTAGATTTCCCTAAGGCATTATTTCCCATGAAGACCATCATGATTCCTAAGTTTCCTTTAACACCCTCAATATCTCTCAAAAATCCCCAACGTTCCATAAAAATCCCCAACTTCTCCTAAAATGTCCAAATTGTTGCTAACATTTCCCTAAGTTATTATTTCCCATGAAGACTCTCATAATTCCTAAGCTTAATTTACCACCCTCAACATCCTCTTCGAACCCTCAACGTTCCCTAAAAATCCCCAACTTCTCTTAAAATGTCCATCTTATTGCTTAGATTACCCTAAGGTATCATTTCCCATGAAGACTCTCATAATTCCTAATCGTAATTTACCACCCTCAATATCTCCAAAAAATCCCCAACGTTCCCTAAAAATCCCCAACTTCTCCTAAAATGTCCAACTTATTGCTTAGATTACCCTATGGCATCATTTCCCATGAAGACTCTCATAATTCCTAATCTTAATTTTCCACCCTCAATATCTCCAAAAAATCCCCAACGTTCCCTAAAAATCCCCAACTTCTCTTAAAATGTCCAACTCGTTGCTTAGATTACTCTAAGGCATCATTTCCCATGAAGACTCTCGTAATTCTCAAGTTTCCTTTAACACCCTCAATATCTCCAAAAAATCCCCAACGTTCCCTAAAAATCCCCAACTTTTCTTAAAATGTCCAACTCGTTGCTTAGATTTCCCTAAGTTATTATTTCCCATGAAATCTCATAATTCCTACGCTTAATTTACCACCCTCAACATCCTATTCGAACCCTCAACACTCCCTAAAAATCCCCAACTTCTCTTAAAATGTCCATCTTATTGCTTAGATTACCCTAAGGCATCATTTCCCATGAAGACTATCATAATTCCTAATCTTAATTTACCACCCTCAACATCTCCAAAAAATCCCCAACATTCCCTAAAAATCCCCAACTTCTCCTAAAATGTCCAACTCGTTGCTTAGATTTCCCTAAGCTATTATTTCCCATGAAGACTCTCATAATTCCTAAGTTTCTTTTAACACCCTCAATATCTCTCAAAAATCCCCAACGTTCCATAAAAATCCCCAACTTCTCTTAAAATGTCCAACTTATTGCTTAGATTACCCTAAGGAATCATTTTCCATGAAGACTCTCGTAATTCCTAAGTTTCCTTTAACATCCTCAATATCTCCAAAAAATCCCCAACGTTCCCTAAAAATCCCCAACTTCTCCTAAAATGTCCAACTTATTGCTTAGATTACCCTATGGCATCATTTCCCATTAAGACTCTCATAATTCCTATTCTTAATTTACCACCGTCAATATCTCCAAAAAATCCCCAACGTTCCCTAAAAATCCCCAACTTCTCCTAAAATGTCCAAATTGTTGCTCAGATTTCCCTAAGGCATCATTTCCCATGAAGACTCTCGTAATTCCTAATCTTAATTTACCACCCTCAATATCTCCAAAAAATCCCCAACTTCTCCTAAAATGTCCAACTCGTTGCTTAGATTTCCCTAAGTTATTATTTCCCATGAAGACTCTCGTAATTCCTAAGTTTCCTTTAACATCCTCAATATCTCCAAAAAATCCCCAACGTTCCCTAAAAATCCCCAACTTCTCCTAAAAGTTCCAAATTGTTGCTTAGATTTCCCTAAGGCATCATTTCCCATGAAGACTCTCATAACTCCTAAACTTAATTTACCACCCTCAACATCCTCTTAGAACCCTCAACGTTCCCTAAAAATCCCCAACTTCTCCTAAAATGTCCAAATTGTTGCTTAGATTTCCCTATGGCATCATTTCCCATTAAGACTCTCATAATTCCTAATCTTAATTTACCACCCTCAATATCTCCAAAAAATCCCCAACTTCTCCTAAAATGTCCAACTCGTTGCTTAGATTTCCCTAAGTTATTATTTCCCATGAAGACTCTCATAATTCCTAAGCTTAATTTACCACCCTCAACATCCTCTTAGAACCCGCAACGTTCCCTAAAAACCCCCAACTTCTCCTAAAATGTCCAACTTATTGCTTAGATTACCCTATGGCATCATTTCCCATTAAGACTCTCATAATTCCTAAGCTTAATTTACCACCCTCAATATCTCCAAAAAATCCCCAACGTTCCCTAAAAATCCCCAACTTCTCCTAAAATGTCCAACTTATTGCTTAGATTTCCCTAAGCTATTATTTCCCATGAAGACTCTCATAATTCCTAAGTTTCTTTTAACACCCTCAATATCTCTCAAAAATCCCCAACGTTCCATAAAAATCCCCAACTTCTCTTAAAATGTCCAACTTATTGCTTAGATTACCCTAAGGAATCCTTTTCCATGAAGACTCTCGTAATTCCTAAGTTTCCTTTAACATCCTCAATATCTCCAAAAAATCCCCAACGTTCCCTAAAAATCCCCAACTTCTCCTAAAATGTCCAACTCGTTGCTTAGATTTCCACAAAGGCATAATTTCCCACGAAGACTCTCATGATTCCTAAGTTTCCTTTAACATCCTCAATATCTCCTAAAAATCCCTCAACGTTCCCTAAAAATCCCCAACTTCTCCTAAAATGCCTAAGTTATTTCCCAGATTTCTTATGAGCATTTTTAACCTTGAAAACCTGCATGATTGGATCCATACTCTGGGAAATTTTTTCTGTATGTTTAACAGTTGAGCTGAGAAACAGGCTCTGTCCCAGTGGGGATGTTATGCCAGTAATAAGAAGAATAACGCTCCACATCAATCAATTAGTGCATTTGAAAATGAATTAAATAAGTGCATGCTCTAAACTGCCGCACGCATAGACCCCCCCATCTGAACGGCACCGCAGCAGAGCTACGAGTGCGAAGGATTTAAATGGTTGCTCTTGTAAATACACTTTCGTCGACGCTTTCGCTCCGTCGCAGAATTAGTTAACTGCACGTCGCACTTAGTATGCGCAAATCCAAACCCCGCCTCGAATTATTCCACAGGCGGAGATGTAACGCGACGACGAGCGAGCTCGTTTTCAGTACGCGATAACAACACCAGCAGCTGTAGTCGTCCTCATGCCATGGAGCAACACCACATGAACGCACGAACGGATAGGGTGATGATCATTATTTTGGCATGGTGTTGATGCAATTCGGAGCGATATTTTCAAATTCATTTCCTAGCTAATCTACAAAAGATAGAGTTTTGCTGTCAAAGAAACATTTTTAGAGAACAAGTTCGTGCGTCTTTTGTAGAAGAACTTTTTTAACAGAAGTTTTATTTTCATATTAAAATAATCAGAAATGTCTGAAAATAAGCTGTTTTTTTCGACCATTTTTGCAATGTTTTGAAAATTTAGGCTATTTAGGCTATTTTTACAAAGTTTACGTCCAAGAGACTAAGAAAGTAGAAGTCATTAGCTTTCAATTCGAGCGTTGACATTGATTGTACGATTTATAGTTTAGAAGATAGAGGGTATCAAAGATGAGCAAAATTCAAAAACTTAAAATGTGATTAACTCACTTAGCAGTGATTTCCGACCCCATGTTCCTTGGGCACTTTTTCATAATTCATGGAGACCTATCTACCCTAAAAATATCTGCACTCCGGAAACAAACACCCTGTATAATGAGCTATGAAAAACTTTTGACTTAACTTTAAATTCTTAGCACGGAAGAAAGTTATAACGATTAGATTATTTTTCTGAAAAAAAAACACCAAATTATTCAAAACTTCAACATTGTTTCAAAATTCAAGATGATAATTATAGTTCATATAAATTTTCTCTAATTGACTTGAATATAATTATGTTTTGAAGGAAAATAACAACATAGCCGGTAATAAATTGAAAAAGTAATGGGATGCACATTAGAAATAGACCAATTTACTAAAAAATCATAAAATAAATCAAATTGCTATTACTTTTTCTCTTATTAATAATTTCAAGATAAGTCAAACGTGTATAAAAGTTTATTATATGTTCATTAATGTTCAAAATTACATAGTATTCGGTACATTGAATCCGCAGATATAACAGCTCAAAGTTGTATCGGATAATCCTACATATTTGTATAATCTTTATAACTTCGTGCAGAATAGCCCGATCTTTTCCAAATTTTGACCACTGATGTACAACTAGTTCATCTACTTACAGTGAAAATTTGAAAATATGTGATGCACTTTTCGAAAAGTTACAGCTAGTTGAACATATTTGGGAAAGTGAAAATTATGCCTGTCCCGATCATTTTGTCTCTTCCCTGTATTACTTATTCTCGCCAAATAACGAATAAACGACTATCTGGCTAGCTTGTTGCGATCGAAATTTTTTGTCTCCAAAAACCAATATTTTTATCAATGCACAATACAACGGTCTCCGAAGTCCAATGTCCGTGTCTTGATAAAAAAAACTACCCCATAACCTCCTTCATGATTTTTCATAAATCATTTCATAGAATGTTTCACAAGTTTGCCCAAGGATTACTTCAAAAATGTCCATAGGAATTCGTTTGGGAAATCTGTCAACAATCCTTTAGAAAATCCACCAAAAATGTCTTCAGGAATATTCAAAAAATATTCTTTTCAAACTCCCACAGGAACTTCAATTTCTTCAAAAAATTTACTAGGGATTTCTCCAGAAGTTTCACTAAGAGTTGTGTCAGAAATATGTGTATGAGTTTCTGCAGAAATTTCTTCAGAGATTTTTTTAAGAAAATCCTACAGCGATTTACCCTTTTTTTCGAGGCTTTTCTATTTTTATTTTTTATTTTTATCTTTATTTATTTATTTTTTTTTTAAATCTATCGGCTAATCTTTCAAGCATTCTCTCAGACGATACAAGGATTTATTCCAAAACATTCTCGAGGGTTTGCTTTAGAAATTGCTACATGGATTTTTTTTAATCTGTATTCCTGCCAGAAAATCTTCCTGGAATTTTTTTATAGAAATTCCTCCAGGTACTCATAGAAACTGCCCTATGGGTTCCTTCACAAATTTTTCGAGGGATTCTTTCAGAAAATTTCTTATGGCATTTTTTTTATAAATTCGATTAATAGTCTCCAGATTACTTTGAAAAAACTTCTACAAATTTTTCGATTGCTCTTCCATGGACCCATGTTGAAATCCATCCAAGGTTTAATTTGAGGACAATGTATTTGAAGTACATAGCTAAAATTTTATCGAACACAAATCTCGAGAACCGTCAAACGTTATTATTATTATTTATTTAGTTAACATCCAATTCATGATAATACTGAATCAACAATTTGCCGCCATAATACTCGATTTGCAGCTGCAGCTCTCCAACGTCGGTCACGCCCAACACTCGCCAGATCACGCTCCACCTGGTCCACCCATCGTGCTCTCTGCACTCCACGCCTTCTTGTACCAACCGGATGGTTAGCAAACACCAACTTTGCAGGGTTGTTGTCCGGCATTCTTGCAACATGCCCTGCCCACCGTATCCTTCCGGCTTTGGCCACCTTCTGGATGCTGGGTTCGCCGTAAAGTGCAGCGAGCTCGTGGTTCATCCTTCTCCGCCACACACCGTTCTCCTGCACGCCGCCGAAGATCGTCCTTAGCACCCGTCGCTCGAAAACTCCGAGTGCTTGCAGGTCCTGCTCGAGCATCGTCCATGTCTCGTGTCCGTAGAGAACCACCGGTCTTATTAACGTCTTGTACATGGTACATTTGGTGCGGAGGTGAATCTTTTTTGACCGCAGTTTCTTCTGCAGCCCATAGTAGGCACGACTTCCACTGATGATGCGCCTTCGTATTTCACGGCTCACGTTATTGTCAAGGTTCCGAGGTAGACGAATTCTTCTACCACCGCGAAAGTATCCCCGTCTATCGTAACATTGCTGCCAAGGCTTGTCCTGTCTCGCTCAGTCCCACCTACCAGCATGTATTTTGTCTTAGCCGCATTCACCACCAGTCCGACCTTCTCTGCTTCACGTTTCAGGCGGGTGTATAGTTCTGCCACCGTTCCAAATGTTCTAGCAATAATATCCATGTCATCCGCAAAACAGACAAATTGGCTGGATTTCGTGAAGATCGTACCCCGGCTGTTGAGCCCGGCCCGTCGCATAACACCTTCCAGGGCGATGTTGAATAGTAGGCAAGAAAGTCCATCACCTTGTTGTAGTCCCCGTCGAGATTCGAATGAACTGGATAGTTCACCCGAAATCCTTTCGCTGTTCTGCACACCGTCCATCGTTGCTCTTATCAGTCTAGTCAGCTTCCCGGGAAAGCTGTTCTCGTCCATAAACGTATCAAACGTATCTGGCTGAAAATATAACATGATGCTTGCTTCCGCACAGTAAACATTGAGTTACATTTTCAGCCAGATCCGTTTTACTGTTCTCTAGGTTTATGCTCGAGAAAATTTGTGCTGTGTACTAGGGTCTCATTTGGAAAATACTTCAAGAATTCCTTTAAAAACAACTTGCATAGATTGTTACAGAAATTCATCTACGAAGCTGTTGAGGTTTTTTCTTTTCAAAGATATTCTTCCAAAAAAATTTCAAAGCATTCATCTAGAAAACGTTCCATGAACTTTCTCAAAAATACACAGCGTAACAAAAAATAACCTTTTGTCTGTCTCAAGAGCAAACTTATGTGTCTCCGAAGGATTTTGGGCCGCTGAATCCGAATCCGGGCTCAGATTTGCTCTAACACGTCACAATTTTGAGCTATACCTCAATTTATAGAGCAAAATATGCGATTTTGGGCTTTTTTGACTGCAAGCCATTAAGCAAGAAAATATTTTTTTTAGGCAATCAAAAGGTTAATTGGTCAATTAACATCTAAATTAACGACTCATGCAAAATATTTCGTTTTACCAAATCGAATTTGATAGTTTTAAGCGATTTATGTTAGGTACGATATTTCCCATACAAGTCACCCTCCAGAAGTTGCATGCAAGTTTCAATACCAACATAAAATGCTTAAATCTATCAAATTTGATTAGGTAAAACGAAATATTTTGCATGAGCCGTTAATTTAGATGTTAATTGACCAATTAACCTTTTGATTACTTCAAAAAAATATTGCCTTGCTTAATGGCTTGCAGTCAAAATAGCCCAAAATCGCATATTTTGCCCCATAAATTGAGGTACAGCTCAAAATTGTGACGTGTTAGAGCAAATCTGAGCCCGGATTCGGATTCAGCGGCCCAAAATCCTTCGGAGACACATAAGTTTGCTCTTGAGACAAAAAAAAATGTTGCGCTGTGTAATCCATGGATTTTTTCTAGAAAAGGATACATTAAGAATCAGAATTGCCTAGGATTGCTTCAGGAATTCTACAAGAGATAATTGAGGAAATTCTCAAGATTTCTTCACATTCCTTTAGATATTTCGTCAACCGATTTCTCTTTCAGGAATTGCTCCAAAGATTTCTTGAGAAAATCTTAGAAATCCCTCCAAGGATTCTTTCAGAAAATTCTCTACGGATTCTTTCAGAGATTTTTATAAAGATTCTTACCGAAAGGCTGGAAGACATTCTTGCAGAGATTTCTGCAGAAATTCACACAGACATTTCATCAGCAATTTCGCTGTGTATGCCTCAATGTATTTTCTCTGAAATTACTCCATGGTATTCTTCAAGCGTACCTCTAATAATTCCTCTATGCATTCCTCCAGGATTTCTGTAAAAAAGTTGTTTATGATTTTTATTACAGGATTTCTCCAGGATTCCAAAAATATCACAAGAGTTTGTGTTAGGTATTCCACCAGGCGTTTCTAGGTGTTTCTTCAGGTATTGTTCCTGGAATTTCTTCAGAAAATCCATCTATGGATTCTTAAAATATTCTCTTTTTTTAGGAATTCTTTCAGGAATTCATTTAGAATTTTTTCAGATTTATTTTTAAATTCATTCTTTAATTTCTTCAGTGAAACTTTTGGAAATATCTTTGAAGACTTCTTCAATATTCCTAGAATTACTTCAGAAATTTCAACAGGGATTTCTTCTAAAGTTGTTCCATGGATTCAGAAGTTGATTCACGAGTCAAGTGGTTTTTTTTAGAGATTCCACCAGAGATTCATATTCCAAGTTAACCCTCTAATACCCAAATTTTTTATTTTGATCTAAATATCATTTTTCGTCATCTAAAATCGATTTAAACATGTTTTGGAAGATAATTCTTTTCAATTTTCGATTTCGTGAATTTCAGTTTTTGATTGTTCTAATTTTCATTTTTGAACATCCCCACACTTTTATATTTTTCCTGGAAGCCAATTTGGGGAATTAGGACTCTTTGGCGAGCGTTCGTGCGAGACAGTCGCAATTTTTAGTTCGTCCGGTTTGTCTTCGATACTTTCCAGTTCGGTGGCTATTTTCACAGTGCTAGTGTTTTCGAGTGATCAAGTTACTAAGTGACTATCCCTAGTGGGACGCGTGCGGTTGGCTAGGCCACAATTTTTGCCGCAAAAGTTCGTTTGATTTGAGTAAAGTTCACGTTTTCATTACATCACGTGGCGCATTGACCGACTATCGAGCACAGGAGTGCAGCACCCCCCGCACACCGCGCCGCTCGCGCGGCCGTGATCGGCTTCTTCCAGTGAGTACCCAAGCTCATCGTCGTCGACAGCAGCAGCCCACCGAGAGAGGAGCAGAGAGCGTTCAACCGCCGCACACGAACGACGGCGCTCAGCAGCAGCTCGCTTCCTCCCTGTGCGGGCCATCCGATCGCTTGGACCTGTCGTCGTCGAGCCTGTGGCTAAACAGAGTGCACAAAGATAAGTACATAAAGTTACCTCTCGTTGTTCCCCCCTCTCCACTGACTCTTTGATTAGATTTAATTTGGTACATAAGCAGTTTTTTCTCACTTTTCCTGTAGCGTTAATTTTGACCCTTGTTTTTTGATTATTTCTCGTCCCCGTGATAGTGTTAGTTTAAGATTTTTGAGTGCCCCGTGGTGGTAGTTAGCTACCACAATGGGCGATGATGATGATAGCGGGGGAACATCGTACCGCATCAACGAAGCTTCGTTATTGGCATCGGATTGTTCGAGCCAACAAGGCGATGTAAGGGGCTGTCCATAAACCACGTGGTCATGAGAGGGGGGGGGGGGGGGGGGGTTCGGCCAATGACCATTTTGTATGGACAAATAAAATATTTTGTATGGACTAATGACCACGCGGGGGGGGGGGGGGGTTGAAAAGTCCCAAAAAAATGACCACGTGGTTTATGGACAGCCCCTAAATGCTAATCCCTTTGTCTCCCTTCACCCTGGCGCTTCTCCAATGGACACCAACAGTAAATCTGTTTCGACGTCCCCCCCAGGGTGGCCACCCAGTCGGGAATTTCGGGAAAACCGGGAAAAGCTCGGGAATTCGAAACCACCGGGAAAAAGTCGGGAAAACCTCGGAAATTGTTGCTAGCTACCGGGAATTTCCAAAATTCTAAAATTTGCGCAGTCTCCAGAAGCATAAGTACGAGAATCTGTGGGAAATGCAGTCAACAACTGTTGAACTATATAGCATAGTTGGTGAACTGGCTTAAAACCATTCTTGGAAATTAATATCTTGTCGTCGAGTCATGACAATTAAAGTTAATCATAGTGATGTTACCTAAAATCACAATTTGAACAATTTCAAAGATATTCTAAAGAACATTGTGGTGGAAAGACTGGTTGAGACTTTGTCACTTTAGCATTTCAGGATGTACATGTTCCTGAAAACATCAAGCGTCCTATAAAAGTTTTATAAAACATAACAAAAACTTATTTCTAAAAAATTTTCCTTGTACAATCTTTAGGAGAATATTTGATTTAGCCTTTGTCCTTTGAGCGAATAGTCTTTGAGAAATTTGGATGCTGATACAATTTTGAATGAATGAATGAATTGAAAAAGTACTTCTAATATTTTGTTTGAAAGATTTCTGTTGTTTTTCATGAAGCTCTTGGATGTACTCACTTATTGTATTTACTTGTGAATAAAAATGTTCGGAGAAAACCGGAGTAAGGTATCGGGAAAATCCCGAAGGTTTAGCAGAAGTCCCTGGTAAAACTCCTGGTTCAGCAAATTCTCGAGAATTTTGAGTATTCGTAGTTTCTAGTTAAACTACCAATTGAAATTCTCATTGAGTATTCAAAAGCATCTGGAGCAATATAGTTATATGATTTATGGAAATAAATAATTCTCAAATAATGAATTTGCCTCTACATTTTGGGGGAAACACTTTCTCAAAAACTTATCATTCAGGAATTCTTGGAGAAATTCTTGACATAGGGAAAATGTGATCAGAATTAAATCTCTGAGAGCTTCATATTACAATCGCTAATGAAATAACTGAATGCTAGACGAGTATCAGACAAAATCTAAGATTTCTTTGATCTCTCAAATTTCTCCTAGAATTTACGATTCTAGCGTAAGTAACCTGCCTGACTTAAGTCTAAAGAAATTTCTGCAGTAGCCATTTACGGTACCATAAAGTTCGCCACTGGTTTTCTATTAAAATATCTTGAAAATGACCATCAAAAATACTACACTGAAGATTTCCCTAGAAATCGTTTCCAAAATTCTTTCACTAGTAATCTTTCCAGATATTCCACAAGAAGTTCATCCACAATGTTGATTGATTTGTCTTTATTAAAGAAACTTTCAGCCCTTGGCTAATTCGTCTCTATAACAATGTTTTTTTTTCTGGGTATTCGGTTATTGCCTATTAGTTTCCCAAACGAACTTACCAAGATTTTTTCAGAAGAGATTTTTGGAATATTACTATGAAATCCACTAATAATAAGTTCGTAAATCCTATAATCAAACTGAGAATTTGGACCCCCTCAGGATTATCTTTTTTATTTTTATTTGCTTAAACAACTGCATAATTTGTACTAGTTGGTCATCTATGAATTTAAGGAATGTTTAATGAAGATGTCGTAAAACTTCAATGCCCATCATTGGATACGAGACAAACAACACATAACTTATTTTCAAGTTCATATGAATACTATGTTAAATCCAAGGATTTAAACATATTCAATATTAATTCACTTAAATTTTTCTTAGTAAGTTATGTTTAATTTTCACTGTAAATCATTCTATTTTAGAATCGGGAAAAATTTAAAAAACCTATCGGGAAAACCGGGAAAAACTCGGGAATTTTATTTGCTACTCTGAGTGGCCACCCTGCCCCCCGCCTCAAGGCCTACCCTCCCGACTTTGGCGGGCCATATGTTGTTTTCTTCCGACCCAAAGGCAAACGTTTGAACACCGTTCAAATCAGCAAGGACCTGACTAAGCGGTATTCTTCCGTTGTCTCCATTGACATGGTCGGTACAGCTAAGCTTCGGGTGACAGTAGGCGACCGAAAACACGCTAATGAGATTGTGGCCTGCGAGTTGTTTACTCTTGAGTACTTTGTCTGCCTTCCGAGCGCGTCGATAGAGATTTCGGGGAAGGTCGCCGACGCATCTTTGACCTGCGAAACGATCATGCAAGGCTGTGGTCGTTTCCATAACCCTTCTCTTCCTCCTGTCCAGATACTGGATTGCCGGCAACTGCATTCGGTCTCCCAGGAGGGAGAGAAGAAGGTTTACACACCATCTGATGAATTTTGTGTGACCTTCTCCGGATCTGCATTACCAGATCTGCTGGCGATTGGCAAACTTCGGCTACCTGTGAGGCTGTATGTACCGAAGGTAATGAATTGCATCAATTGCAAGCAGCTGGGTCACACCGCCCAGTACTGCAGCAATAAACCTCGCTGTGCAACATGCGGGGAGAGACATGTGGACGGTGCGTGTAAAACGCCGCCCAAGTGTGTTTATTGTGGCAGCGACCGTCCACATGATCTGATTGATTGCCCAAGGTACATACAGCAGAAAAAACATCAAAAACGATCGTTGCAGCAGCGATCACGGCGAAGCTACGCCGAAATGCTGAAAAAAAGCTGCCCCGACCGTTGAATCCCGTAACATCTACTCGTCTTTATCTCTCGATGATCAGGGCTCTGACTCTGAGGTCGGGGACGGGGTTCCCTTTGTTTTCAAGGGTGAAACGAGGAAACGGATGAGGCTCCAGAGACCCACCAAAAAACCTCGGAATCTGCCTAGCAGCGACCCCCAACCCACCATGACAAATTTCAAGAGTGGTAAGAAAGTCACAAAACGTTCCCCTCCGGGTTTCAAAATCCAGGACGAACGAGACTTTCCATCACTCCCGGGAACATCTAAAATCCCAGATGTCCCACGTTTTTCGAATTCTCAACCAGAAAGACAGCATTCGGAGCACCAGGAGCAACCTCAGGGTGCACCATTGTTTACGCTCTCTGGCATCGTAGACATCATCCTCAGCTTCTTCAATGCTTCAGATTCCGTGAAGAACATTGTAAAAGGACTTCTTCCTTGTGTGACCCCTCTTTTGAAGCAGTTGGCTTCTAAAATGCCCCTCCTTGCGACAATCGTATCTTTCGATGGCTAATTTAACCACCGAGGTTGAAGATACGATTTCGGTTCTACACTGGAACTGTCGTAGTATTACACCGAAATTAGACGTTTTTAAATTTTTAGTTAACAATTTACAATGCGATGTTTTTGCACTATCCGAAACATGGCTGACACCTCACCTTACCTTTTCCCGATTATAATATCATTCGCCTTGATCGATCCGACCCGTACGGAGGGGTGCTTCTAGGGATCAAGAAGCAGCACCCATTTTACAGAGTCGATTTTTATCCGATGACAGGCATTGAAGCCGTCGCATGTGAGGTGACTATCCGAGGTAAAACCCTCAGTGTTGCCTCCATATATCTTCCTCCGAGAACTGCAATATCTCGCAGGGATCTCGCTCACATCTGCTCGGTTATGCCCGAGCCTCGGCTGCTCATGGGTGATTTCAACTCCCATGGTACAGGCTGGGGGGAACTGTACGATGACAGCCGTTCAAAGTTGATATATGACCTCTGCGACGACTTCAACATGACAATTTTGAATACCGGAGAAGTTACACGAGTGGCACCTCCAGCTCAAGATGGCAGCCCTAGAAACAGCCGATTAGACCTCTCAATCTGTTCGAGCTCACTATCGCTGGAGTGTACATGGAAGGTTATCCAGGATCCCCATGGTAGTGATCATCTGCCGATTGTTGTTTCTATTTCCAACGGGTCGCATCAGTCTCCATCGATCGACATCGCCTACGATCTCACCAAGCACATTGACTGGGAGAAGTACGCGGAAACAATTATCGACGGTGAGCAATCGGTAGAAGTTCTTCCACCGCGGGAAGAGTATCGGTTTCTGTCCGAGCTGATCATCAGTAGCGCGCTTCAGGCACAACGTCGACCAGTGCCAGGTCCGTCGGTTCGCAGGAAACCCCCCAATCCGTGGTGGGATAGTGAGTGTACAGAAATCTACCGCGAGAAATCCGCGGCGTTCAAAGAGTTTCGGAAACGCGGTTCAGTCGAAAACTTTCAGCGGTACGCTTTCCTTGAAAGCAAGTTCAAGAACTTGATCAAGGCGAAGAAAAGCGGTTACTGGCGTCGGTTCGTCGAGGGTTTGTCGCGCGAGACATCGATGAGAACTCTTTGGAACGTCGGAAGAAGAATGCGTAACGCGTCGTCGGTTAACGAGGATCGAGAAAGCTCTCCTCGATGGATCCTCAAGTTCGCAAAAAAAGTTTGTCCAGATTCCGTGCCCGTTGAGCGAATAATTCGTGATGTTTCTGAAGATAGGGACGACATGGATAGGCCTTTTTCAATGGTTGAATTCTCACTTGCTCTTCTTTCATGTAACAATTCCGCTCCAGGAATGGATCGAATCAAGTTCAACTTGCTTAAAAACCTCCCCGACGTCGCTAAGAGGCGCTTGTTGAACTTGTTCAATCAGTTCCTGGATAACAACATCGTTCCGGATGATTGGAGACAAGTGAGGGTGATAGCTGTTCAAAAACCCGGGAAACCCGCGTCGGATCATAATTCGTACCGTCCAATCGCGATGTTGTCTTGTCTACGGAAGCTGTTGGAGATGATGATTCTCTTTCGACTGGACAAATGGGTTGAACCGAATGGCATGTTGTCAGACACACAGTTTGGTTTCCGCAGAGGCAAAGGTACGAACGACTGTCTTGCGTTGCTTTCTTCAGAAATTCAGCTTGCCTTTGCTCAAAAGCAGCAAATGGGCTCAGTGTTTTTGGATATTAAGGGTGCTTTTGATTCAGTTTGTGTCAATGTTCTTTCCGACAAACTACACGACTGTGGCCTTTCGCCAATTCTTAACAACTTTTTGTATAATTTGCTGTTTGAGAAGCAGATGAGTTTCGCTCATGGCGACTTGACAGTTTCACGAATTAGCTACATGGGCCTCCCCCAGGGTTCATGTCTAAGCCCCCTTCTTTACAACTTTTATGTTAGAGACATAGATGATTGTCTCATGGAAAACTGCACGTTAAGGCAGCTTGCGGATGACTGTGTTGTCTCTGTAACGGGATCAATAGCAGTCGATCTGCAAGGACCACTACAGGATACTTTGGACAATTTGTCTACTTGGGCTCTCAAGCTGGGTATCGAGTTCTCTCCGGAGAAAACTGAGATGGTTGTCTTTTCTAAAAAACACAAACCGGCTAAGTTTCCGCTCGTTCTGATGGGTAAGACAATCACTCATAGCATGTCTTCACAATACCTCGGCGTCTGGTTCGACTCCAAATGCACCTGGGGGAAGCACATTGTGTATCTGATACAGAAATGCCAAAAACGAATCAACTTTATGCGAACTATTACCGGAACATGGTGGGGAGCACATCCGGAAGATCTGATCAGGCTGTACCAAACAACCATTCTATCGGTTTTAGAATACGGTAGCTTCTGTTTTCAATCCGCGGCGAAAACACACTTGCTGAAGCTTCAACGGGTTCAGTACCGTTGCCTTCGGATCGCGTTAGGTTGCATGAACTCGACTCACACAATGAGTTTAGAGGTACTTGCTGGTGTACAGCCTCTGACAGACCGCTTTGCGGAGTTGTTGTTCCGGTTCCTCATCCGATGCGAGGTTGTGAATGCGTTAGTCATAGAAAACTTCGAAAAGCTGCTCGAACAGAATACCCAAACTCGTTTTATGAGTGTGTACTACTGGTACATGACGCTGGAGGTAAGTCCATCTCCGGTTAACACCAATCGTGACAACTTCTCAGACTTCGACAGCTCCTCTGTGGATTTTGATCTCTCTATGAAGGATGAGATCACCGGTATACCGGAATCTTTTCGTTCCATAGGTATTCCACAAATTTTTGCAAGTAAGTTCGGGCATGTTAGCGGGGCCAGACAGTTCTTCACAGATGGTTCCAAAACCGATGATTCGGTGTCTACAACGAATTTCATAGCGCCACCTTTATGCTTCAAAAGCCATGTTCGGTATATATTGCTGAGCTAGCGGCTATATACTACACCTTAGAGTACATTCGCACTCTCCCACCTGAGCACTACTTCATTTTTACCGACAGTCTAAGCTCTCTGGAGGCTGTTCGGTCAATGAAGCCGATGAAGCACTCAGCGTACTTCCTGAAAGGAATACGCCAAGTCTTGAGTGCTTTGTCCAAACGCTCATACATCATCACCATAGCTTGGGTCCCTTCACATTGCTCAATTCCGGGCAATGAGAAAGCGGACTCTCTGGCTAAGGTGGGCGCTAGCGAAGGCGATATTTATGAGCGTCAAATCGCCTTCGACGAATTTTTTGAATTGGCCCGTCAGGAGACCTTGATCAGCTGGCAACACAAATGGAGAGATGGAGAGATGGGTAGATGGTTGCACTCCATCATTCTACAGGTGTCGAAGAAGCCATGGTTCAAAGGGTTGGATTTGAGCCGCGATTTCATTCGTGTAATGTGTCGGTTGATGTCCAACCACTATTTGTTGAACGCACATACCTTCCGTGTTGGGCTCTCAGAAAGCAATCTCTGTGTCTGTGGCGTGGCTTACCAGGATATCGAACATGTCGTGTGGGGATGCAATGAGTATCGTGAGGTCAGATCTGAGCTGCATGAAATTCTCCGGGTCCGAGGAAAACAACAGAAACCCGTTAGAGAAGTGTTGGCAGGACTTGATTTGGAATACATGAACCTGATTTACCAGTTTTTGAAACGTGTTGATGTCAGAGTTTGATGTAGTACGTTCCTTGTTTTCGTTGTTCGCGTTTTGGTTTTGTTGTTCGCCCCTGTCTGTCGTCACCCCCTTTCCGTTTGTCCTCTTCTTGTCGTTGTCTACCGATAAAGTCCTTTCTTCTTGGTTCCATTACAGATATGGACAATTGTCCCATCAATGTTTTAGTATAAGTTAGCAAATAATTTACATAGTTTTAAACCCATAAATCCCTCCTTCCCAATTTTATTTTATTTTTTTTTCTAATCCTTAACCTCGAAACAGCCGCGAGTACTTCGGCTTCCCAAACTAACATAGTTTTAAGGCAGTAATAAATTGTAAAATGTATAACCATTGTAAAAAAACAAAAGATTTCGGCTCAGTTATGCCCATGTGGCGCCCGAGCCTTCCAAATAAACGAATAAGTAAAAAAAAAATTTGGGGAACGGATTTTTTTAGATGAAAACATTTTGAGATTTTATGATTATTGTTGAAATATTATTATTTTAAATTTTTTTCACAGAAAATTATATTTTCCGTGTAATTTTAAGGAAAATAATTTTAGAGTGTATTCGATTCCCTTAAACTTTTAAACAAGGATAGAATGATTTGGGAAAAATTTAAAATTTGTTAATTGTAGCGATTTAATACAAAATAAACAATGACTTCTAAAAGGTAACTAAACATCAATTTTTCAATGATTTTTTAAAAATGTAAATACGCTTTAAAATACACCAAAAACCATTTTGAGATATACAGAACAGTCCTAAATATCAGCCAAAAATATAAAAAAAAAATATTTTACACGAAACAAAAATTACAAAAATGCTCAAACTATACCCCGTCTAAAGGCGGAATTGGGTATTAGAGGGTTAAGGGACAGCACTGGACATAATTTATCACATATCTTGTCAGTAATCTGCCACTATAATGTCCTTTTTATGGAATTTACTGCAAATTTTGGAATTCAATCAGTTGAGTACACGCCAAGATAATATAAGGCTAAGGCATCCACCAAAAATATCAGGAATATATTACAATTCTTGGTGAGAAAGTCATAAGAAAGCTTGAAAGAAGTTTATTAGAAAGCTTTGAGGAAAAGTCTGGCGAATGGGCAGTTCGTATGCATCCGCTAACAATGTTGTCATTGCTAAGGGATCTGTAAACATATCGCCAAAGAATCACCCCATATCTAGCCCCATGCACTCCGCTCATCGTGAACATTGGCAAAGCGAGAGAAATTTATAAAAAAATGAAGTCAGAAAGAGAAATATGACATTGATGTAAATGTATAAAATTAAGCTTGTACTGAGGTATACTTTGGCGATAGTATGGGTGTTTCACAAAACAATTTATTGATATGAAGTGCTCCACATGTCAAAGGGCCGAAAATCCCTGCATTATAAGTCACCATAATACAAACCGCAAGTTCTAAGCTGATTGGAAATTTAAATAATGTACATAAAATCGAGTGTCCACTAAAATACCTCAATTTATTCAGCTTAGAGTGTTCGAACAGTCAGTACAAGAAACGCATACTATCTCAATAATTTCAAAACGTGTTCGTATTTCTCTCTGAAATTCAAGAGTATCTTGTAGCATCGTCTTGATTATGTATACCGTCCCTACACAGTTATGGATCACACACAGTAACGGATCACTTTGATGTTTAAAGTCGAATATCCTGCTTAAAACATATATTTCGGCACAAAATTCATTTTTGTAGCATGATCCTTTTTGTTTTCTAAGATAAAAAGACTTTCATGAGCTTAATCTGAAAATCAAATGTATTATATTGCAACGATAGAGTTGTCTTCTCATATCTGCCAGAAAACAGCCGAATTCCATAAGAAACTACTCCAGCAGTGATAAGCTCTAAAAGTGTCAAAATCCATCGATTTTGATATAAAAATTTCTCGTAAGCCTTGGAAACGGTATGTTTTCATCTATTTAGCGATGTCTTGTTTGATTCTGGGATTAAAATACCAAAATAATGTGACTTTGCGATCCATATTGTGATTCAGAAATTAAACAAGCAACAAAATTAAACATTAAACAACTATAGATTTTCGCCCCGCTCAACGCTCTCGATGCTTTTTTTAGCTTATTGTGCCGAAAGCATCATTTAAAAACATAGAATCTTGAAAACCAGGTGTCATAAAACGCAGATGAAACGCAGAACAATAAAAATAATACTTAAGATGTAGAACATCACTGTACCCTAGTGGCGTACCTCTTGCAAAGTACAACTCGGGAATTTTCAATGTTTTCTTTTTATTTATGCTGTAATATCGGGTTCTCCATCAATAAAATAACTAAGACACTGTGTAGTTTCAGTTTGGCAACAGCAGCGAACGATAAACATTTCTCGCTGGAAAAAGAATCGTTGAATTGTTCGGTTGCTCGGAAAACGCCAATTTTTGTCTCAATTTGCTGATAATTTCATTCCCTGCTACTTACGTTTGCACCCAATAAATATAAATACGCAAATCACATCTCCCCATCGCTGGGCAGATTTGACAAAGCACATAGATTTAAAAGCCAATATTTTATTTCTACTTTGTTCGTTCATAATTCATCCAATCTCGCTCGGCACCCGGCTCACGTGGTAATCCTCGGACTACTGCTACGGAAAAAAATATGACCCGAAATCATCCACGGTTGACCTTTTTTCGCGCGGGCTTCCTTTCTCTCGGTTCCAGCTCTACAGCACGCAACCATTTTCACTTCATTTCGCGCCCTACTGGAAACAGTAGAACGTGTACGGTGTGTTGGCCGTAATCCAGTCCAAAAAATCAGTCACTCTGGTGTTAACACTGGGATTTGTCGTTGCACAGGCGAACCCATAGCTCACAATGCCAACCTCGTAGACTAAACCGCTGCGGGCCTCGGTGTAGAATAACGGTCCACCGGAATCGGACTAGAACAAACACAGGAAAAAAAACACACAAACATGTACAATGGAACAAAAGTCAACGGCAGTACCTTTGAAAGCCGATAGAGTCAATCCCACAAACGCTAACCCGACCTACCTGGCATGTGTCCTTCGAGGGTGTATAGGTGCACATCTTCTGGCGCGTAATGGTCGAGTTCAACCGTGTGGAACACTCCTGATTGCTGATAACGGTAAGGGCCACCTTGTTGAGAACGTCCGACTTCGGTCCGCCAAAGTCCAAATCACCCCAGCCGCAGGCCTCCACGGTGGCACCGACAAAGCTTTCGCCGCGATATTTCCACGGCAGACAAACCGGGCCGACACCTTCATTGAACTGCATCGGCTGATAGGTCCGGATCAGCGCAATGTCATTCGATACCGGCTGCGTGGTAAATCCGGGATGGGACAAAAATTGAGCTATGACGTACGCTTGGGCGTAACCGGTATCGGACCCTGTGGTTAGATTGTGATCGCCCACCAACAAAGCGGTGTCATCTACCGTTCTCAGCAGCAAGCAGTGTGCCGCCGACAGGGCGTAATAGTTGGAAACTGAAAGTTCAACGAGTTAATTTTGATTTTCCAACGCTGAACGAAATTAGTTATTGCACTCACTGATGGTAGCGCCACACACTACGGTTCGTGATTTGATGTCGACCATGGCAGCCATCATGGGAAACTCGTTGACCTTTGTCTGGACTCCATTTACGATGCGATTCTGCGAAAATTAGATGCAGTAAAGAGCACAATTAACTGGCAATAAAGTTCAACATTCGATCCAGCCATACCATTTTCTTCTTGCCACAGGAACACGCTTCAGGGATGATTGACATCGTGCAGAAAAAGCGACCTCCACGGCTAGTCGGTGCAGCTTTGATTCTCATATAGAGACTGTTGCCAACGGATTTCTCCCGGATAACGCCCGCTCCGCAGTAGGTATAGGCATCCTGAAGGTCCTCCCGACCAGTTAGCGAGATGTAGAAAGTGTCTAGTTTGCAGTATGTGCTCTGTTGTAGAAAGGTGAGTAAATTATTTGCAATTCCTTCACAAAATGGCTTGATTTCGCTTGTGATGAGAAAATTATTTACTGAATTTTGATAAAATTCCTCATTGAAAGGAAACAATCTCTCTCACTGGCATTTGTCAAGCTATCTCGCTACAAGGAGACGAAATTTTTCTCACTAACAAACTTTTCTTTCTAGAATCAAAAGAACTTCCTCATTGGAGTAACTCTCGCTGAGACCGGCCCACTGTTTACTACACCTTGTCTTTAGAAATGTTTAAAGTGGCGATTTTCTGAAAGCCCTCGCCAAAAAAAGTAAGGAAAATGCATTTGGTTAGTATAAAAAAGGCATCTCTAAGTTTATGATATGTTGTGTATAAATATCACAGCTTTTAATTGGTGCAAACATTTTGAAAATCGATGGTGAAAAAAAAAGCTTTGATATAAAAAAAATCAAGATGGCGGCCGAAATCATGGCCGACCCAACTTTTTATAACTGCAAAAGTACTTATATCTTTCCTCTTTTCAACAACATTTCGTTTCGTAGTGGTTTCTGGAAAAACTTTCGAGTTATACAGTCCCGATTCGTTCGTTGGCGGCTCGTTAGATGGGCTGTCTCGAAGTCTCGATGGTTGGATGTTCGCTGGTTGGGGCAAAACCCAACTAAAAAGCACTGTCAATTCAAAATCGATGTCAAAACATGTTTGACGTCTGACCGTCGTCGCATCGCAGCTCCTATATACAGAACGTTTGTGCAAGTATGTGAGTGTTTCGTAACGTATTTCTCGTCACTTGCGTGTGTCAGTTGTCCGTTGCCCCAACGAACGAACACGATTCGCTAATCGGGGCGCAGTCGTGACCCAACGAACGAATCCTCACTGTAATGGATTACATGAGCCAACAATTGACCGAAATCGCGAGGTCTGCAAAAATGTCGTGGCTCTAGCTAACGGGGGGTCCATCAATTTGAGTAACCACATGCATATTCCTTACTTATTTGAGGAGCTTTTGCAGAAAAGCGCCACCCTCAACATTTTTGAAGACAAGGTGTAAATAGTAAGCCGATCTCAGCGAGAATTACTCATTGAAAGCTAATAAATTAACTCACTGAAACCAGCTAATCAAATTTTCTCACTTAGAAGCGCTTCGTCACTGGCTGGAAGCTGATAAGCTTCATCACAGTTTACACAGACGAGATTTTCGCTGGAAGCAAATAAACTTTTTCAGTGGATGATAAAAAGCTTTCCCATTGGAAGCTGCCGAACTTTCTCACTTTGTCCATAAAGCTGCCAGCTTAGAATAGCACTACGGATCCCTTTTTCCGGGGGTAAAAGTCCACCAAACCGGAAACCCCAATCCAAGGTGCATAAGCACAAACTTGTGACGTTTTGGGGGGGGGGGGGGGTTTCTGCGAAGTTCTAAAAAAAATTTTACAATATTCAACTTTATTCAGTCCACTGTACTAGTTTTCACGTGGATATGCCTAAATTAGATAATTTCCGTCATGCTAAGCACCGACTAAAAATAACACTAGTTTACAGCATTTTTGAACTCGGTAAGCTGATGATCGTTTTTGGTGTAGAACCATGCCCTGAGTTCGAAAACGCGAAGAAAAAAAAATAGTAGAGCGGAAATTTTTTCAACTTTCCATACAAGGTTGATGATTTGAAATCGATTTTCGTTCTATTTTTAAGCAAAGTCGCTCACTTCACACATCTCACTATTCGTAAGGCGCCGTCCACAAATTACGTAACGCTCTAGGGGGAGGGGGGAGTATGACCAAGCGTTACGGCCCATACAAAAATTTTCAGGGTTTCATACAAAAAAGCGTTACGGAGGGGGGAGAGGGGGTCGAAAAAGTTCGATTTTAGCGTTACGTAATAAATGGACGCTGCCTAATCAATGCTCCGATTGAGCTGATTTTTTTTACTGTAACTCGCCTACATCTTCTTCTTCTTCTTCTTCTTCTTTATGGCTCTACGTCCCCACTGGGACTTGGCCTGCCTCGCTTCAACTTAGTGTTCTTTGAGCACTTCCACAGTTTTTAATTGAAGGGCTTTCTTTGCCTGCCATTGCAGAAATTTGTATATTGTCAGGCAAGGACAATGATACACTATGCCCAGGGAATCGAGAAAATTTTATCGACTGGGACGGGAATCGAACCCGCCGTCTCTGGATTGGCGATCCATAGCCCTAACCACTAGGCTAACTGGAGACTCGCCTACATATGATACGTCAAATAAACGTTTAGAAAGAATATTTAAATTGTTTTTTTCTTATTGAAAAAAATACATTTCTTCATATATTTTTCGAAATTTCGCCAAAATTTAAGGAGATCGTCCCTAAAACTCGATAATATCTTGAATTTCATCAATCTCACGCAAAACCTGCATTCAGATGATCGAAAGGTATAAAACTTAGCTTCTAATTTATGGAAAAAGATTTAAAATTGGTTGAACACAAAGTAAGATATTTAAATTTTATCAAATTCCATATTATAAAAAGTTGTAATACTCGATATTGAGCTTAAACTCAAAAACTGTTCTATTTAAAATTATTTTAAGCACGGTTTCGAAATCAGCGCTAAATTATGCTTCAAAAATTTTGGTCGTTGACAGAAGTTCACGACTTTCGTTTTATTTTGTAAACTAGTGTAATCGAGTTTATTCTTGCACCTCGGTCAATGCCTCATGGCCAGTTTAGTTCCAATGATTAATTCATAAATTAGCTTTCATATCATGTGAAAAAATATTGCAAAAGAACTACCATTTCCTTAAAAAAAAATAAGATTATACAATTGTGCCTCGAATTCTATTTCCATCTAGTCCAAGTCTATTTCGAGAATTTAATTCCCGTCATACCTTCTACGTGATTTGACCGTAGTTGTGTATTCGAAAAGTCGGTCAAATTCTTCGCGATCCAAATCAAATCATCTGTTCAAGTACTATTGAGCAGAAATCTTTTAACTTGAGATAGATGCGTAGCTCTAGAATAACAACCAAAATATTTCGGTTAATATTTTTGTCATAAAACGAAATCATAGTGCAACGATAAAATCTTTCTCTGTAGTTGTGAAATACTATGTTTGGTATGCAGGAAATTCACGCACATATTTGCCTGCATCCTCCCTGGGACGTGTAGTGTCCGGATGAAGCGACTGGTACACTTGGAGCAGCAGATTCCTCCGAATTTGTTCTGAGTACAGCATAACCGGGAACTACACAACTCTCTCGTTCAATTTATGTTACAAGACTGAAGATGTTTGTATCTTGATCGTTTGTTTTATTTCTTTGTTTGTTCTTTGAAATGTAGAATTAGTTAAAATACACAGAAATAAAAACAAAAAAAAACCTTTGTTTATCCGGTAGTACATCGCCACTGCTAATGTTATATGCCCTGTTTTTTTCTCAGTATCCCTCTTAATCCTTACATTCTCCTCCTGTCCTACTCTTTCATTAATTAAAAGTTCAATTCTTTTCATCGACACTGTTCACTCCGTTTACGTTTCACTTTATTGAAGCACAACTTAGGCAATTTCATTCCAAAAACGATTTTATAAATCATCACCATAAAAATCATCCTCATTTCCAACAACTTTCTTTATTACTTTGATTACATTTTCACATCTGAGGCATTCCACGGACCAGCACGAATCCATTTTAATCGATGTTTTTAATTTACTTAATATTTTTGTATACTATTCCTTTTCATGTGAGAAACCATTTTTTCATATCAAAAGTTCATATTTTGTCTCGACTAACTTTCAAATAGGGCCTATGAAAAAATGGAACACAAGCAAATAAAAAATTATAACACGGAAACGGCTTGTTCGATTGGAAAGGTGTCTTCAGCAAAGTTGTAGAATAATATATGGCGGCTCTCAGAAAAATACACATTGAAAAATTTATTTAGTTTTTCTTCTGAAAAAACTGAATTTTGTTACTAAAAATTAAATATCTCAAAAAGTTATTTTTTTACCTTCGTGTTTTTTTGTGAGAATAAAGTTCATTCTGTTAGCTATCATCTGTAAAATTTTTATAGTGGTAAAAAAATGTACAAAAAAGTTACGGCACTTTGAACATTTTTGGTTGCGTGTTTTTTTAGAGTGCATGACGAATTTCCCGCAAACTAGATTTTGGGGTTGGCAGCACCCTCTCAGATTTCAATGGAATTGTGTAGGTATGAAGACTATGTACTTTAAAGCAACGTTGCATACTTTGTTGTTTTTTTAAATTTATCTACACTAATATTTGAAAAGGGCTTAAGTTTTTGACTATTTTATTTATACCAATATAACTTAAAAATAACATGACCTGCAAAAAAGAGTGGTATGTGTGACTTTATGGAATTTGTGTAAACTTTCAAGTAATAAATTGAAATATTGAAAAAACGATCACGCTAAAAAAAGTTAAAAAATAAATTGAAGTCAATTTGGAATACATGCCCATTTGCGAAATTAAATTAATCCTATTTCGGAGAACCAAAACCCACACCAACCAATAAGAATAGAATTCAAAATGGATCAAAGTAATTAAATTGCTATTATCTAAATCTAACCCAACACAAAATGTTTTTTTTTTTGAGTCAAACCAATTTTTGGGTATTTTTATACGTGGATTTTCACATATTGATATTGAACATTGCTTTACATGTTTCAATTATAAATCTATCCAATACAAAGAATATAATTTAGGATTCTCTTTTGAACCAGAACACCAGATTTGTTACACAGAAATTCAGAACATCAACCAGAAGTCGAATTTTAACTTAAAAGTTTTCTTATTCATAAGAGAATAAAATAAATACTTTGCATTAGATAGACTTGTGATTTAAACATATGGAGCTATGCTTAATTTAATATCTGTAATAAACGCCCTGGATAAAATCTTTTGTTTTCTACCGAAGAGAAACACGCAAAATGATGACATGAAGTATTTGTTGTTAGGAACCGTCCATTAACGTAGCATTTTAGAGGAAGTTTATGATATTGCTAGGAGCCTTCTATTAGGTATAGGAGAATATACTTTGAGAGGGGGGGAGCTGTCAAAAATGTTCTACTAATGCTACCGTGATTTCGAATGCAGCGATATGGTCAAACTCAAACATTACAGAATCCTTGAAAAAGGTCCAATAAGGACCGAAACGTCGGGTTAAGAAAACATATAGTTCTTTTTGATTGACCAAATTAGACTGAATTGCCAATTAAAGATATCATCCAACGTACAGTCGATCACCCAAAGAAAGTCAAACTCAAAGCAATAAACAAGTACGACCACGATTCTCATCAGTCAACGAGATTGAAACTTTTACTACAAATCATTTTATTGCAATAGGTAAATATCATTTAAAATAAAAAATCAATGATTTTGCTTTCGGGATGAAATTGATCAGTAAATTAAATACCTTTGCATGTGCCAAAAATATGTTTTCCACCTGAATTAACAACCCCAGAATGCGAAATGCTGCGCAAAAGTTTAACGAGTTTTCTCAATTTTTAATTATTCAAGTTTTAAATTTAATAAATTTCATGAAAACGCCTTAAAGTATGCACTTTTCATACTGAAAAAGTGATTACTTCCGAAAAGTGCAATTTTATGTATAAATTTGAATATTTATACAATTTTTGATTATGAAATCGTGTTTAGCAAATACTTGGCAGCTAAAAGCATCCATTCGAATATTCATTACATGTGCGATACAGCCACGGTAACAAAAGTTTGAAAGGGTATTTGAGGTTCGCCAAACACGCAATTACGGAAAATATTGAATTAAATACAGAAATATGTGACTAATTGACTGTAAAACATGTAACTCATCATTCAATAATCCTTTAGCCGGATGATGGTCATTTTCTACTAATTGTTTTAAGTGTAAATCAATATTTTTAACAAATGAACATGACCCTCACGTCGATCAATTTCACCCCACTGATCAGTTTCACCCGAAATCACGGTACCTCAGAAATGCTTTTCTTCAAAAGTGCGCATCTTGCGATATATGGCAAAATTTTCAATAATTACAAAAATGTCATGTTTTGCAAATTGAAATAATTTTTCTTATTTGCATTTTTTTTACTTTTAAAGCGTATTGACATTTTTCAATGTTATGAAAGTTCACATGATTATCTAAAAGTCACCCATACATAACTTTTTTGTAGGTAATGTCATTTTTAAGTTATATTGAGTAAAAAACGGTCAAATACTTTAGACCTTTTCAAATATTAGTCTAGGTAAATAAAAAAATACAACGTATGCAATCTTGCTTTAAAATACGTCTTTAAAGCTAAGAAATTCCATCGGATTCTGAGACAGTTTTGCCAAACCCCTACGGCGAGTTTGCGTGAATTCGTCATGCACTCTAAAAAACACACAACCGAAAATGTTCAAAGTGCCATAACTTTTTTGTACATTTTTTTACCATTATGAAATTTCTACAGATGGTAGCTAACAGAATGAACTTTATTCTCACAAAATATCACGAAGGTAAAACATAACTTTTTGAGATATTTAATTTTTAGTAACAAAATTCAGTTTTTTTAGAAGAAAAACTAAATAAATTTTTCAATGTGTATTTTTCTGAGAGCCACCATTTATTAATCTACAACTATGCCGAAGACAGTTTTCCGATCAAACAAGCAGTTTCAGAGATATGATTTTTCATTTGCATGTGTTCCATTTTTTCATAGGCCCTATTTGAAAGTTAGTCGAGACTCAATAAAAAGTTTTAATATGAAAAAATAGTTATTTATATTGATTAGAACAGCTGTGCAAAATTTTATGCAAATCAAAAATGCAAAATTAAAAAAATGGATTTTTTCGTGCTGCTTCGTGGAAAGCCTCATCTTTTTATAACCTTTACCACAGTAATGCCAATCTCTTAGCTCTCATCATCATCTCTTATCTCATAACTATCATCATCATCATCATCATCATCATCATCTTCCATTATCAACTCTCATTTCTCATCTCACACTTCCTAACTCTCATCTCTCATCATCATCATCTCTGAACTCATATCTCTCCTCTCTCATCTATCAACTCTCATCCCTCACCTCTCATCTCTCACCTCTCACATACCATATCTCATCATTCATCATTATCATCGTCATTTATCATCGCTGATCATACTCACAATCATCATCTATCGACTCTCATCTCTCAGGTCTCTTCTCTCATCAGGGGGTTGCAATGGTTGCAATCATTCAAACTACACAATTTGCTCAAATTATGATAAAAATAAAGCATTTTCCTTAATTTTTCAGCTTCTTTGCGCCCTATTTCGCTATAGTGTACCATTTATGGCTAATCCCATTAGAAATGCATGTAAATAGTGCGAAGTGGAACACAAATTAATAAATGTATCCATAACTGGTACAGAGGGTTCCTATCATTGGCACACGCCGTAATAAATACTAAAAGTAGTTTGGGTGCATTTCTATATTTTTCCTGTAAGGTATGAAATTGATTAGTTTTGACATATCGATGACATTCGACGGTCTGCTTCTTATTTTTGTAGAAATAGTTTTTGTTAGATAGTGCGATAACTGGTACAGGCACCCTAAATATTATTAGAAAATATCCATAGATTTTCCAGTAAGTGAATTAAACCTGAATGTTTATTGCTTCATTCATACAAACTGTTTTGATCAAACTAATTTCTATTTTTTTTTAATCGTGCGATAATATTGCAGCCATTTGATGTACACTGTCAAGCAACTTAGTTTTTATTCAAGACTTACAGTATATTCAAGTTTTAATCACTCTTGACTTATTTTTGAGTTATTGATACTCACTTGAACAGGTTTGTGCTGAAAAAGTGGTTTGGGAGGCGCGTGTGGCTTTTTCTGCGATGATCAAAAACAAAATGTAGCCAAAGGTTAAGTTAAAGTTCTAAAAATATTTTTCACCAATGTACCTCACAAACAACTAAAGCAGAACGAAAGTCCAAAACTACAAAGAAGACATGCAAATCAACCAAATCTACACTACATCACCATAGATGAGGAAGAAAATTCTATGACTATTAGAGAAGAAATGTTGGGAAGTATAAAACATCTTACACTGGGAATGCGAAAATCTTCGCAAGTTAAGTTGATCCGATATCCATATGGGGCCTTGACTTCGTACGAACAGTCCGTACTGGGAGAGTATAACGAAGGATACGACGGGGATGTAAAGTAGTAATCCGATCCAAACTTCATATCCAACGAATAGAAACACTGTCCGTTAACTCGCAGAGGCATCCAACTGCCAACTGCCACCAAAGCCAAAACCACTTGCGTGACGATATCCATTCCAAGACACTAATTACCACCTATTAACGCCCACTTACTAAACCATTCCACCGGGTCGGAACTAGTTTAAATAGTAAAACCGTCGAAGCCGAGGTTAATCTTCAGGATGTCCAACACTATTTTTCGTTCCGATAAAACTTTGCACAAGGAATCATAAATGTGTTCTAGCACCAAGTTGCTGTACGCAACTCAATGTGGCAACAGGTAGTGCTTCGTAACTAAACGGGTTCCAATACGGCAACCCCAAAGCAAGGTAATAAATCTACAACACTCCAAGTACGCCGCGATACCCAAGTTGCCTAGCCATGGTTTTGATTAGAATTTGATTGACAGCACAAATGGGCTTCGGTATTTCGAAAGCCTCGCTTCGTTACGCCTACGAATAACTATACTGTTAGTTACCTTCACGTTTTTTTCGGTTTGGGACAAGCTCAACTTCGAACGTTTTTGGAAATTGCAAAATTCCATGTCCTCACTACTGCATAGTGCTTGCACCCCGCTGCAGTGATTAGCTTCCCTATAACCGCCACTTTTGTTGCAGGCACGGCACAGTCAGTCGGTCGTGCTGTGACCTATGCAGCAAACAGTAGAGATAACTATCACTGCCTCCAGTCAGCAGTAGCGCTGGTATTGAGTCACGTGGTCGTGGTGAATTGGTTTGTTTGTTTCTGCAATCATACTTCTGAGCGGAGAATTATTTTTCCAAATTGCTTTCTATTACCAGATACGAAATTGTATTGCAATGTATTCTGGTTGAATTCGTGTTTGATTTAGAAATATGTGACTTCAGAAGTCAATTGACGATATTGTTGCAGTGAGAAGGTCGAAAGATTTTTCGTAATTAATGAACACCAGGTATAGAAACAGGAGTTCATTCATTTACTCCAAGATGATATGCAGCGTGGTGCACACGGGATATCCCGGGACGGAGTCATGCTTACTGGCGTCGGAGAGTTGCATCAATTCTCCTGACCGGTTAGGGATCACTTTGTAGACAACTTTGAGAACGATACACAGAAACATGAAGCCCCACCAATTATCGCATACAGTCAGATCGCCCTTTTTGAGTACCTTTACTAGTACACCTTGCATTCAGTTGGCTCGAAATGTCGTGGTTTCCCATATGTTGCAGAATAATTCACGCAGCAGTTGTGCAGATACTATGGGGTGAGCTTTGAGCATCTTGGCTGATATGCGATCGACCCTCGGAGTCCTGTTCGATTTCATGCTACGTATGGCTCTTTGTATCTCTTGCAATGATGAAGCTTCGTTGTTGACATGGGTAATGCGTCGAACTCTTGGCGAGTCATGCTGCCATGTTGGTGGCGTGGCAGGCACTTGAAAAGGGAATCCGGGTCAGTCAACAGCTGTCCGGACTTGTCTTTCACGGGCATCGTAGCATTCATCATAGTCTCGCTAATGCGACGTGAAACATCGTAGAGAAGACGAATGTCGCCGGTATTTACGTTTTTCTCGCCTTCGGCGGCCAGGAAAGCCGCCCAGGCTTGTTTGTCCCGTCTACTCTCTTCTTGATGACGCTTCATTGATCATCTAGTCCTCCACCTTCCGAATTATGTCGAGTCAAGGTGGAAGCCTATGTTATGATTGTTTTCACTTGAACAATTGGTGCTATCAGGTAATAACTATGAAAGTGCTATTACAACACTAAGCTGAGAACCAAGTTCTGCCCCAGTTAGTACGTGAAGTAGAAAAAAAAGAAAGTGAAAACATTTTTTGAACAAAAAACATAATTCCACTAAAAGCACTGCTTATCGCAAATACACTTATTTACCTCTGAACTTCCGTATATGCGGAAAACCGCGCCACTCAAAGCTAGTTCCTAAAACAATACGGCCCAAATGCATCAGAACAAACCGCAAATTCGTCTATTTGTGTAGCCCGTTTCACGAATTCAATTACACACGCATCGAAATGCACAACACCTGTCGTCCTATCGTGACTGTTCTATAATGTTGTATGTACGTAGAGGTACGTACAAACAAAACACCGCACATCGCCGGTCGTACGAGTACTAGTCGCCTACTAGTACTAGGTAGTCAGTACCTGTACTATTTGCTCGTATAATTTATTTCCGCAATGTGATGGCAAAGCAACAGCAGCGTGTTCTATCATTAAAATTGCCGACACCCCCGTTGAGCAATCAGTCCGCCGATGATGTACAGCGACGCCACCATCGCGCCACGGCTTGATTCTTCCTCGCGGAAGGGCATCCATCGAATGCGTTTGCCTACGAGCAAATTTACGCATTTCGAACCCAGAGGTTTCGTTCCAGTTTGATTGGAGGACTTTTTTATTATCGTTCGAATTCAGGCCGAGGAGTGTTAATCCTGGAGGGGTATTTGGAACAGCTGATTACAGTTTTTGATGGAAATAAATGCAACATTTCTAGCGGAATTTTTTATTAAATGTCTGGATAATAGACGGTGTTTTTTTTTCTTCAAGTGTCAGCCAAAGCATGATGCGTCAAGGATTCGACGCATTACTCGTGTCAACACCGAAACCCTATCAGTGCAGGAGATATAAACAGCCATCCGTAGCGCGGAAATCGAACAGAGCCCCGGGTATCGGTTGCATATCAGCTGAGATACTCAAAGCTGACTCGTAGTATCTGCACCACTGCTGCATCAATTATCCTGCAACATATGGGAAACTGCGACATTTCCAGTGAACTGGATGCAAGGCGTCTTAGTAAAGGTGCCCAAAAAGGGTGACCTGACTTATATGCGATAATTGGCGGTGTATCATGTATATCATGCTGTGCATGTTCTCAAAATCCGCTGCGAAGTGATCCTTAACAGGAGAAGACTGACGCAACTCTCCGAAGGCAGCAAGCAGGATTCCATGCCGAATGATCCTGTGTGGACCGTATTGTCTTCTTCTTCTTCTTCTTTTTTCTGGCCAACTAGCACCGTTCGGCGCCAGTTGTGTTTTACGTCGGCTGGGTCTAGGAGCTAAGCCTTAAATTCCGACGCCCCAGGGAGACAGCCACCACACCTAAGGACCCTACATATCGAACCCATCAACACATGGGCCGGGACCTACGGCTTTACTTCCTATCCGAGGGAAGGCGTGATCACGGATTTTATGTCTCAGAAAATCCCATCGGCGTCGACGGGAATTGAACCCCGACCGACTGGGGTGAGAGGCAACCACGCTTACCACTACACCACCGACGCCGACTGACCGTATTGTCACGCTCCGTAGCAAATCAATGAATTCCAACAGTCTCTCTACCTGGTGTTCATTGATTACGAAAAAGCTTTCGACCGTCAAAAATCACGAAATCATGTGGAAAGCCCTCAGGTGCAAGGGTGTCCCTGAGAAAATTATCGGCCTCAATGAAGCACAGTACAGGCCATCTTCGTGCAGAGTACTTCACAACGATGTTTTGTCCGATCCCATCATCCGGTTCGTTGTCGGAGTGAGGCAAGGATGTATATTGTATACTATCACCACTACTGCTCCGTATCGTAATCGACGAGATCGTGGTAGGTGCGATTGATCGTGAACCAAATCGTGGGTTGCTGTGGCAGCCTATTGCCATGGAGCACCTAAAGGACTTCGAATTGGCTGATGACGTTGCTCTCCTAGCTCAACGGCGCTCTGAAATGCAGAGCAAGCTCGATAATCTTGCCAATCGTTCCTCGGCGGCAGGTGTTACCATCAACGTAAACTAGACCAAATCGTTACATGTAAACAGCCGACGAACCAAAATCCGAATTTGCAACTCGAACGTGAAATCTGTGCTGCTGTATGCGAGTGAAACTTGGTGTGTATCAGTTGAGAATACTCATGCATGGTGGCCTCACAATTGGTTCTCCAACGTGGAGCTCCATCGTTGATGTCATCAAAAGCCGATAGCAATGATCACCATCGAATACTGATTCAAATTCATACAACTCATGATGAACACAAAAAAAACAAAGCAAGCAAAAAGGTGTAACAGGAGAATAGCAACAGGAGGAAGGTACGGAGTAAACCACACCACCATGCTCGCTCAATGTATTTAACGCCATAGTTCTATCAAAAGTATTTTATGGCGCCCACCTATACTCATCAAGTACAGAAGAAATATGAACATAATAGCACCCCAATTCAACTAAACAATAAGAACTATAATAGAATAACTAAGAACAAGCTCAGTAGGATCCATACTAGCGGAAGCAGGAGTGCTACCCCTCAGTATACAAATAAAACTGAACAGCATGGTAAAAGCAAAGCAAAAATCAAATAATAAATAGCAAATAGAGAGACCCCACTAAGTTGAAAAATGTTCGAACCAAAAGTCAAAGTTGACTGGACCACCAAAAAAAAAAAGAAGGAGGACAACAAACCATAGCAAAACAAAAATACCTCAACACATGAACAAATACCCAGCGCCACAACATAAGTAATATATACCAATGGATCACTCAAAGAAGAAGAGGTTGGTTGCGGAATTAGCCACAACACCGAAACCACAATAAAATTAACCCTCAAAGCCCCAGGACAAACTTCTTTTTTTTTAATCGTCTGATACTCAGGATCTGTAAAATATAAAAATAAGCGGTTTTCACTATGATCGATGGGAAGAGTTGTATTTCACGTAAGAGTAGTTGTCAAACCGGAAGTCCATGTTTGAACCTGTTTTTGCACCGGAAATAAGTGTTCCCTGGGGCAATGCTTTGGCGAATCGTCTATGAATCTGGTATTTTATAATAATTCTGAAATCTTTAACTACTTGAAATGGTAGGCCAACGCAAGAACACAATGCTGAGGCTTTCTGGCATGAGATGCATCTGAAACTTGCTCCCAGGAGGGTACTTCCGGTAGGACTCCCTAAGACCCAATTTCGTGATCATAATCATTTTGCACCTGAAAAGATGATTTTAGAAGTTTTGTGTCTATGAAGAATTTGTTTCGTATATTTGAGCCCTTCTTTTAAAAGTATCACTCATGCGATTAATCAACCTAAAATTCAAACACGGGTCATACTTTTAGCCAACAAATTATTACTAGATCATTGCATACTTTTAGGTGTTTATCGGTTTCTGTCCCAATTTACAAAATTGATTCCAATTTGTAAAAGCACGCTTCGCTAAGAAATTTAAGGCCTGATTTAGATTCCACCTTGATTGATCTACCGAGAATTAACAGCGAATTTTTGAAAAAATAGCCTAAAGGCAGCTGTAGAACGTATCGCCAAACATAGCACCAGGGAACACTTATTTCCGGTTCAAAATCAGGTTCAAGCATGGACTTCCGGCTTGACAACTACTCTTGCATGAAGTACAACTCTTCCCATCGATCATAGTGAAAACCGCTTATTGTTATATTTTACAGATCCTGAGTATCAGCCGATTAAAAATAAAAAGTTTGTCCTGGGGCTCTGAGGGTTAAACAATATGTGCTCCAGCTACATATACCCAGCAGAGATTAAAGCACTACACATATTCACAAAACCCATAGCACTTAAAAATACGCCCAAGCTTATCTTCACAGACTCCGGAAGTTGCCTCGAGGCGCTGCACAAAGGAATTTTCCACCACCCGTGGATAGAAAAGATTCAAAGAACAGCAGAAGAAAACGACATAACAATATACTGGTCCTAGGACACGCAAGCACAAGCAAGCATAAAGGGAAATGAACTGGCAGACAGAACAGCACAAAAAGGTAGAAAAGACGGTACAAAATATGCAGTGCACTGGTCAGCGTAAAATGCAATCAGCTGGTACAAAACCACAAATACCATTGGGTGGAAACATAGAAAAAATGGTGAAGAACAAAGAACACTCACGAGACTAAGCGAAGGATACACATGGCTGTCACATGATTACTTTCTACACTAACAGGAACAGTTAAGGACATACTTGTTAGAATCCCAAAATGGCCGCCACAATGATTGACTTTGGCATCTACTCACGATTTCGAGTGCACAAATTTCTTCGTAAATAAAAACCAGCGCACCTGATCTTCTTATTTTAAGCTTATTGCAAGTGAGCAAGAACATAATAATAAAATGTACTGTTATTTGTAGCTTGCTTCTTGAGATTTGATGTTCTGATGCAGTGTTGAAGCGGGTTTGCAATACGTTTGTCCTTAAGATACCATCCGGATTTTGTAAAATTTCACTTCTGTAGTGGAAAGACAGTTGACGTTCGTATGTTGACTACCGGTAGAAAGATTGAATACTTATATTCGTGTCTTCGATATCCCACCGGAGGTAACAGATGAAGAACTATCTGCGGTCATCGGATAGTTTGGAAGGATTGAGCGAGTGGTACGGGAAAAGTTTCCTGTGAACCTCGGAATGGACCATTTGTATACTATGGTGTCCGGGGAGTATTTATGGAAGTTGAGAAGAATATTCCTCCAGCGTTGGAAATATCCGTATGGAGAGCCAAACTGTATTATGACGGAATTAAGGACAGGTTTTTTTTTTGCCATCTAGAAGGTCATCAAAGGAACACTTGCTCAACAGCGAAGCCTACAGAGAGCCGGAAGAGTGATAACAGCACAGGGGTCACCTACGCTGGAGTCGTTCAATCAGGAGTTTCGACAATACCATCGGAAGCGGATATCATGGGGAATATAATCGAGATAGTAGACGAAGAAAACTTGGACCAAACGGAACCTTCATAAAAAGCAAATTCTACAGCACACCCAATGAATGTCTACGAGAACCAGATGGAAAACTTTGGTGAGGAACAGTTGAAACAAATCGATGCAGTAGCGAAGCAGTTGGGACTTGAAAATTTTCGAGAAAACATCACAAAAACATTCGTCCATGATTTTTCATAGCTCTGCGCGGTCGATACTGTCGTATGCCGCTTCGAAATCGATGAACAGATGATGTTTTGGGACCTGGTATTCACGGCATTTCTGGAGGATTTGCCTTACGGCGATGATCTGGTCCGTTGTCGACCGGCCATCGATGAAGCCAGCTATATAACTTCCCATGAACTCATTCGTTTTAGGTGACAGACGACGGGATATGATCTGGGATATTACTTTGTAGGCAGCATTGAAAATGGTGATCGCTCTGAAGTTCTGACATTCCAAATGATCGCCTTTCTTGTGAATGGGGCAGATTATTCCCGGTAGCTGTTCGGTTTCCCAAATCCTGACTATCAACCGATGCAGACAGGTGGCCAACTTTTCTGGGCTCATCTTGATGAGTTCAGCTCCCAAGTAACAATTCCATCGCTGATTGGTTTTGTTTGATTTTTATTAATGTTTTATTACAGCAATAATTAAAACTCACAGTTTTATGACTGCTTTTATGAGAACCATCAATAAAATGTTTTATAGTATACTTGAAGATATCCATAAAGACAAATTTTAAGAGTAAACAAAACTTTCCGATATGTAAACCTTCTGGCAATCATTATTACCGCAATAAAACTGTTAAAACTCTCAACAGATGGCGATCCGTTCGATTAGTAACGACATCTGTTGGTGGAAAAGCAGAAACTACGACACTGCTAGGTTTATTGCGGTCATCATAAAAGTAAACTTGCTTTCGTTTTATTTTCGCTGATTGTGGTCGTCGCCATATTGAAGAATTAGCTTACGTGAATGAAAAATAGTTAATATTGCTTAAATTAGCAATGAATTGATAGTTTGCAACCATTTTCATAACATGCTCACATAAATAAACTCTCTCTGCTGAGTTTTCTTGTGATTCGGGATAGTTTTACTAAATTCACAAATTGCTTTATTTCATTCCAAGATGATAATATTCACTATTTTGGAAGCGCGTTAATTTTATGATTCTGCAACCCCAATATTCACGGTAAATTCGAATGCGCATAAGCCTACCAGCACAATAACTACTAAAATACTACTTTGAAATGATCGCTTTCTACTTACGAATGATGTATCCTCCTGAACTTTACGTGCCATCGAAGAAACTTCTCTGCATCTAGAGCTGTCATAGTTTTTGTTGAAAAAAAAAACAACAACAATCGAGAATGGGAAATATTTCAACTAGGTTTTAAAACGGGTTTATTGCTACTCTTAATGCGGTTTGCAAAACCTCTCCGAGAGTGGTCCACTTAGCCGGAAGATACTCTTAAAGAGGTTATCAAGAGGTTTTGATGTATGATTCAGTTTTATTGCAAGTTTTATATAATTGGTCATGAAGATCTCTTGTAGAGCCGAACAAAACTTAAAATGTTACTTGGGCTGCGATACAATCCCCCAGTGGTGCGAGGGCGGTCGAAACCTAAAAATGAAGCTTCTAAAATGAGCTGGATGTGGTTGAATTTATATATGCCGAAATGACATTTTCAACACTGATTTCAGCTGTCGAAATCCAAAATTTTAGATTGATTCATTAAAATTTGAATTTTTGACAGCCTCTTGAACGTATCGTGGTTTAGCCTTCATACAAAAACTGTAATGTTTATTCTCAGCTATACCAGTGTCCCGTACTTCAATTAACGCATGAACTGTAAAAGTTGCTTTGAAGATTTTGTTCGTAAATACATTAAGATCATCTGTATGGAATTTAAGTTGTGAAAAAGTGACTAAAAAGGTGTTATCCTTCGATATTCTTGAAATACACCCGTTGTTGAGATGATTAACTCCGGAGTGAACACATACATATTGAGAGCAGCCATTTTTGTGGTCAGCTATTTTCATTTTAAATGCATTCTTATATTAATCTTAAATAATACTTATATTATAATATTTTTCTACCATCCCCAGAAACAAACATCTCAACACTTTCACTTCTGTTTGTACTGCTATATGCATTAGACGATACCAGTGCTGCCTAGTTATCACAACACCCGTTTTTGAGTAAAAATTAATCTAAAACTATTGTAGGATGGGCGCCAGCGATGTTGTTGTGTGATTTTGTAAGCCTTAGATCAATGCTTTCGATTGATGTATGATTGACTTTGCGAAAACTTGCGATAGATTTCGGTATTTTCATACGTTTTTTGATGTTTTTGAGTAAGAGGTTTTGACTTTCGTTCAGCAACGCACTACTGTGCATCCTTACCAGCTTCTTTGTTGGTTTTGAGCTGGTGAATGGCATCCTTAACTTCCCTCAGCGTGGAAGTTGGCTCATTTCCGTCCTCTGAACCAAAGCTAACATCTAAGAAGGGACTTAGGAGTACTTCTCTGACATTATCAACGTCAGAGCCTATCGTGATGTTAACATCGGCTCGGACCACTACCTGGTGATTGACAAACTGCGTCCAAAACTCTCAGTCATCAATAATGGTGACCGCCCCGGTAGGTACAACCTTGAGCAGCTGAAGCAACCAAATGTCACGTCATCGTCATCATACCGTCAGAATCCTGAGGCAGCGTTACCAGTCAAGGGTGGGTTCAATGTGGTTGACTGCTGGAGTACATTAAAAGCAACCATCAACGACGCAGTTGAGTGCACGGTGAAAGGAGTCGAAGGAACCAATAGTTAGACGAGGAGTGCAGAGCTATTTTATAGAAGAAGAATGCAGAGGGCGCGGTAATGCTGCAACATATAACCCAGCAGAACGATACAAACAGAAGCGGAAACAGCAGACCCGAAAAAAACGCCTGGAAAAAGAGGAGTGCGAGGAAATGGAACTGTTGTGCCGTTCTCAAGAAAAGCGGGAGTTTTACCAGAAGATGAAAGGTGAGGTGAATGAAAGGTAAGAGCAGCACTTCGATGAACACCTGAATGGGAAAACGACTATGATCACCATCTCGATCATCTACCAAAGTGCTATCCCAGATCATGTGTATATTTGGTTTTGAAGAGGGACTTTAGCCTTATGGTCATTCGTCCCTATCCCAGATCATCTTCTTTTATCTGTCTCCTAAAACGAATGAGTTTGTGGAAGTTATCAAGCCGGCTTCATCGACGGCCGATCGAAAACGGACCAGATCTTCGCCGTACGACAAATCCTCATGCCGTGGATACCAGGTGATTTTTTTTGTCTTCGTAAATACGGCTCTGAACTCATTTTGCAATGATTTCACTAAAGTTTCAAATGTCTACCGTGCAACACCCAAATTGAACCCTTTAATTTTGAATTATGCAGTATAAAATTAATGGCTTGTAACGTCCGTGATAGTTGTAATTAAACGTTGAAACATTAAATTCTAGCATAATCATATCCATTTGAGCTAAAAGGTCGGTCGAACAATTATCATGCTCCAGTTTTTGCGATTCTGCTCGGTCGCATGAGCACTCCATGTTATACCTACCAAGCACTTATCATAAATCATATTTATTTGCAAAATAACGTTATTTCACCCACACGCACAGAGTCCGTTCGGCCAACCGATACAATAGCAAATAAACATAATCTACCTCATCAGTAACTGCCACAACTGGAAATCCTCAGTTGCTGAGAAAATCAAATGCTGTGGTTTTTATCATCTCATGTAGTTTAAATTTTAAGTCGGAATGAAAAATTTAACGCCCCATCAGCTTTCGCAAAACAACTCTCCAAAAACAACAATATAACAGACTGGTATCTCATTCTTCACGTCCATCCTAGATGTTCGTACTGCTATTTAACTTATCCTTATCTCCCAAATTGAAATAAAAAAGAAAACGCTTTGGAACCGCTTCAAGCCGAATTCGTCCAACTCAACGAGCGCCCGATTGGCGATGACTGACTGACGCTAACTGATGCGGGGAAAGGAAAACTGAAACCCACATCAAATCTTCACTTTCTTGGAAGTGAAGTAAACGCGGATTTCCCCCACTCAATCCACACCAGATCGGCGACTTTATGGCGATCGTGCACCTAATGTAGTGGCCGATTCCGGGTACGAGGGTATGGATGGCAATTAATTTTTATCTTTTCATCCTCAGTCGTTTCCTTAAGGGGAAAGGCTGATTACGGTTTCGTCACATTCAAATGGGAAGCGTTTTTAAATGGTACAAATAACAGTGCTGGAAAGCCTAGCTGCAAGGTGTTTTTCGTTTTTTTGGCATGATTTTTGGAAGATTTGCTTTTGGTAGGATTGTGCAAAACTAATTTCATCTGCATAGTAACATAACAAATATACTGTTTTAAGTTTGAAGCTTATATGTATGTTGCTGTTGAACAACAGTTTAGAAATTTCTAGTTAAAAATTTAAAAACTATCGTAATTTTTTTTTAACAATTGAAAGTTTAAATTTTGAAAAATAACGTATTTTTATAAGTTAATAAACCACTGTTTTATACACTGTTTTTTCCACACGATAAACTGAAAATAAATGAACATTTCCATCTGAATACTTAAATTACAAAATTATCATTTGGAATTGTAATTTGGAAGTTTTAATTTTTTTTCTTTGTTTTACTTACTCCTTTTCTTGTTGTTTGTCTCAAATGGGTCATAGGATAAGTGTTCTATGTGTACTTTCAAGGTTATCGAGTTTTTTGTTGCTAAATAATTATTTATAAACATAGTACATTATATCCGCATATACTGTATATTACAATAACTTTAATAATTACGGAAAAGGAAATACATTTTTTTCTCTTATCATAACGCTGCAGATCCCTATTATCCATTGCGAAAATAAGAACATTCCAAATCTTATCACTGCGACTCCTCTGCTTTGACAAAAGCAAACATCTCCACACTCGTCCGTCCGCGGTGATGGACAAACACACCCTGCGTTTCCCTCGACAGATTGCGACGAGCAAACTGGCCATAAAGACAGAGACACAATTATTCCAGAGAGAAAAATAAGCTGTGAAGATATTTAGA